>NW_024062021.1:600000-831455 GCF_006381635.1 Hibiscus syriacus | reverse complement strand
TCTCCTGATGATTGGGCAAGGGATTCTGGCGACGTTTGGTGCTCCGGAGTTAAAGTGATCCATTCTTGTTTCTCATCTTGCACAAGTCTCTTGAATGCGAGACAACTTTCAATCGATGCCCCTGCACACCGCCATGTATTCGCAATGAGCGCTCTCGTCATCTCGTCATACCATTTCGGGTAAGGGGATTTATTGGATTCATAGGATAAGGCGACACTGCATGAGTGTCGAAGAGCTGTTGGTATAATTCTTTATACGTCATGGGAATGGGGTCAAACTGCTCCCTTTCCCTTTCTCTTCTCGGTTCTCTCTGGTTCTGTCTAGAAGTACCGGATGGTACAGCTGCTGTGGAATTTGAGCTTGAGATCGTAACCCCTTGTTGACGTTGTAGGTGTTCACATTGTTGATCTCTCGCTCCTTGTTTTTCGTGGGAGGCTTTTTACTGGAGTCTCCTCCCTCAATCTTTCCTTGTTTAATGGCCAACTCGATCATTTCGCCGGCCATGACTAAATCTGAAAAACTCCCCGACGTGATTGCTACCAAATGCCCGAAGTAAGGTGCCTTCAGGGTCTGTACAAACAGCTTTCTAGTTTCCTTTTCATCCAAAGGTGGATGAACTTGTACAGATAATCCCTCCATCTCTGTGCGTACTGTCGGAAACTCTCATTGTGTTTCTTCTCCAGGCTTTGTAACATGACCCGGTCTGGTCTCATATCGTTGATATGCTTATACTGCTCCAGGAAAGACTTGGCTAAGTCTTTCCACGTCTTGATATGAGTTCGGCTAAGCTGGTTGTACCACCGAATAGCTGAACCGGACAGGCTCTCCTGAAAACAATGGATCAGGAGTTGATCATTCCCTCCATATCCTGTCATCTTTCGACAGAACATAGTGATATGGGCTGAAGGGCAGCTGTTCCCGTCGAACTTCTCAAACTCAGGAATTTTAAACTTTGGTGGAAGCACCAAGTCTGGAACTAGGCTTAGCTCCATTGCGTCCACTCCATAATAATCATGGTCTCCCTGGACCATCTTTATTTGATCTTCTAATATTTTTATCTTTCTTCCATCTTTTTGGCTTTATCTTCCTCGTCAAAGTCTGGGACATTATAATCATCCGATGATCATCAGGGATGATTGTAGAAGTTTGTATCTTCACAGCAGGTGCAACTTTCGCTTTGGTAGCGAATGAGTCCCCGGGTAGTGCTGCTTTCCCTTTAGTAGCAGATGCGTCCCCGGGTAATATCCGGGTGAGAGAACCACTTGCGGGGTTGGTGGTATGGCCACCCCCTCGGAAGAGATGCCCCCTGACGCACTAGCTTGCTGTAGACCTGACAACTTGGCTACGATTTGGTCGACCAAGGACTCCTGATTTTTCTTGATGGACTCAAGAGTACTTTCACTGTTCTGAGCCATCTTATCTTCTAGCTCTTTTTGAAGTCTTGCCATGTGTTCTTCGATCTTCTCTATTCTGGCTTCCATTTGTCTCTTTTTGCTCGAGTATTGTGCGGGTGATGTGTATCTGATGCTTGCGGTGGTAAGCTCGTGTCTGAGACATGTTCTGTTAGTTAATATGAATGTAAAACATGGAAAATATAAAATAAAACATGAAATATAAAATGCAAGAAATGCAATGTATGATGTATGCAATTGGAGGCATTGATCCAGAAAAGTGTTCATTATTATAAATAATCCTTATTCAGACAAAAATGTTTTATCTTTTTAGAGACATAAAACATATTAAAGGTACATTCGGACTA
The DNA here is from genome assembly GCF_006381635.1 of Hibiscus syriacus. Classification (NCBI taxonomy): domain Eukaryota; kingdom Viridiplantae; phylum Streptophyta; class Magnoliopsida; order Malvales; family Malvaceae; genus Hibiscus; species Hibiscus syriacus. The sequence goes on along the minus strand of NW_024062021.1, from coordinate 829,696 downwards.
AATCCTCTAGACCCCGAACCGCCTCCAGTAGGTTGACAAGTCTTCTACCTTCATCTGTCACTGGTTGAATGCCTTGTCGAACCACACCAGCTTCCCTTGCTAGGCCGTGAAGATGACGGGCTGCTTTTTGCACTTGATCCAGGAAATCTCGTATGGTTGCGTCTCGGGCCCTCACCCTTCGTTGTGCTTGTTCCCAACGGAAACGCCATTGTAATCCTCCGTCGAAAGGCACTATCTGAAGCTCGTTTGCTTCCCTCTTGAACCCATCTACAATAGCTTCTAACTCAGCTATTGTCTTGCCATCTTTCTCATGTTGTTTTTCTAAGTCAGTTATCCGAACTCTCAAGTGCTGGTTCTGATATTGACTATCTGCCAAGCGTCTTTGGGCAGTCTTCATCTGTTCCTTCCAAGCTTTCTCATCAGGCCCCTCAACTTCCTTTTCAGGCTATGAGCTTCGTCTTTCCAGTATTCAGAGGTTACTTTCAACTTGGAGTTATCCTTGACCTTATCTTGATACCCCTTTCTCAAGTCTTCGAGCTCAAAACGAACTCTTTTTTGTTCTTTTTCCAGTTTTTCTGCCCGATCTTTCTGAGAGTCAGCATCAAGCTTCCACTGATAACGTTCAGCTTCAAGTTCCTTTATTCTTTGCTTCAGCTCATTATTCACGGCTTCAAACTCGGTCTTGGCTATCTCGAGTTCAGAAGGGACATGCCTGAGATGTTCTTCCATGGTCCGGGTGTCATCACAGTCTGGCACCGGGATATTGTCATTCTTTCTCAATCTTCGCCACTCCATATAATCCGGAGTGAGCATGCTTCTGGCAGCTACAACATCCATCCGGAATACTTTCCTCCACGAATCGGCTGCTTCTTTGATCATCTTCTTATAGCTGTCGCCGTGATACTCAAACTCTGACCTAGCTAACCCGCATGTTACTGGGATAAACTGACGTGCTCCATACTGTCTAAGTGCTAATAGCGGAGCATACCCGACTGCTCCCCAAAGTCCAAGTAAGGTCACAGTGTCGGAGTCACCACACCGAAAAAGAACATCACTGAGGAATAACCAAGGGGCTCTCCAGACAATATCTCGGTCTTGAAGATGCGTAAAGACCTTCATCCATTTTTCTTTCGAGGCCCCTTCATGCCATTTTAAGGTAATAAATTCACCTAGAGGTGAATAGGTGGTGCTGAAACGGCGGTAGGCAACTCCGTTAGTCTTCCAGAAGTGGCTGTGAATCCAGACCTGAAGGAGCTGAATACACCCGGTAAATCTTCCTCCGCCAGTTCTTCGGCAATGGTTGAGCGATCTAAAGGTCTCGGCCAAGATGGCCGGCGTTGGGTTAACTCGTTTAGAAAGTTGCTCAAATAGTTCCACCACGGCAGCGTCAATGCACCCCAAAGCCTTCGGAAATATGATCAAACCGTACAGACCCAGTGCAAACAGGTCTATAGTCTTCCACTCATCAGGGTGGTTTTTCATTAGTTGCTTTATGTGTATCCATTCAATTCCTTCTCCACTGCCTCTACGCTGAGTCCGATCGATTACCCATTTCTCATCTACTCCTGCAACTTTGGCCAGTGCATTCTTGAAGGGCTGGCTTTTGATGTGTTTAATGTAGGCTCGCTCAAGCTTGATGTTTTCGCAGTGTAGTAGAGTAGTATACTCTTCGATAGTAGGCACCATGTCTTCCTGGTTAAAGGTGAAACAACTATATCCCGGATTCCAGAATTGAATTAATGCTCGGAGTAAGGGCTCATCAGTCTTGACATGGAGCAAGAGGGCAATATCACCATATCGTTGGCTGAACTTCTGCTTTCTGTCATTCTTCCAACTGTCCCAATGTTTCGCAGCTCCTGGACATTATTCTGTTTCAGGCTGACAGCGGCATAACTAACCAGTTCTGACACATAGTTTCCCTGAAGACTGTCTCCCTTCTCTTTCTGAGCCTTCTCGGACCATAGTCGTGCCTCAGCGTTTTCAATCTCTTGTATTACAACACCTTTGTCCATTAACTCGAATTATTTTGTGTATAACGAACGTTTTTTAGGGATCAATAGCCTCTTGTAATGATGCAAATGCTAGAAAACAAACACAAAGGCAAAAACGTTAGTAAAATAGAAATAGATAAAAATAAATAAAAATAAATGGTAAATGAAAAAAACATAAAAAATAAAAAGGTTAGGAAAGAAATGTCCTAGGTTTTGGAATGTGGCTTTGGGGTAGGCTCTATTTATTCAAAGCCTCCCGATTTGGGTTCTAAAAAACGGTACTCGAGTTCTCCTTGCTGGCGCCCCCTTGGACCGACCAGACCCTTAGTCCGAAACCCATCACAGGCTTGTGTGGACTAAGTTAAACTCGAGAGGACACATTCCCTTATGCCCATACGGAGAATAAATTCACACGAAGGCATAAGGTATATGAATCCCGAAGGCTACTTGCTAGGCCCATACGGTGAATAAATTCACACGAAGGCGTCGCTTTCACCCCCACTTAAAACGGGTTCGGAGCTCGGGTTTAGAGCCTTAGATGAAAATGTTTGGAAAGCTGAAATCATTAGAAAACGGTCAGTCCAACTATTTACTCGAAAAATATAATCAAAAATAAGTAATAAGGATCGAAATATTACCTTAAAATTTAAACTTACCCTTTTCGTTAAAAGACAACTGGAAATTACCTTAGCCTGACTCACTTACCTGTGTCCCCAGCGGAGTCGCCAAGCTGTCGTAATCGTCTTTCGGTTGGGCCCCAGAATTGGGCTTCGACTTAGGAAAATGTGGATTGGAGTCGCCACCGATCATTTGTTTAAAGATAAATGGGTTGATCGGATACCCTATTTCTTACATGATCTGCGTCTTACCAGAAATATGTCGGGCTCGGGAGTCGGTTACGATCAAGGAAGGATTAGCACCCTTGAACCGCCCTTTCGGTACTACGTATTTTCCAGTTGTCTTGAGTTACGAAAAATATAAGTTTAAATTAAAAGGTAAAATATCGATCCGAATTACTTACCGTAGATTGGTTTGAAAATTGTGCCCTTCAAAAGTGAATGTGTTAGAGTGAATAATGTAAGGAATAGAAAAATGAATGAACCCAAATAAAAAGGAAGGAAGAATTGATGAACATGTGACTTAAAAACAGGAAACAAATAAAATAAATAAATTAGAATAAAATGTATAAAAATGTAGTAAAAAAAAATAAACACAATAATTAAAAATGGTAATAAGATAATAATATACGAAAAAAAAACACTAAAATATATAATAATATTAAATAAACAAAATAAACATGTGCATATATTGTATAAATAAATGAAGATAATGGAAATAAATAAATAAGTAGAACAAATAGAAGAAGGAAAAAAAGAACAAAAATAAAATGTAAATATAAGGTAAGAATATATATAAGCGAAATCATAATAATAAAATAAGAGAAGAGTATAAAACAGAAAATCAAAAGTAAAAGGAAAAAATATGCATATAGGAAATAAAATAGGAAATATAAATATACAATAATACTAATGATCAAAAACGATATATACTAAAATTAATAACGCGTAGTGTATATATATATGGAAAAATGGCGCACATAGAATATATATATGTATGTAAAATATAACAATAATGAAAATATAAATATATAATAATAATATAGGGCTAAATTAGAACAAAATCGAAATAAAGGGGCAAATTGCAAAGGAAATCAGAAAATGAAAACGATTTGCAGCGAAATTGGGGCCAAATTAGAAGTTTTCAAAACGATGCTGATCAAAACAAAAATATCCTATTTTTCGCGAAAACACGCGGATCCTTCCCGGGTCAGGGTCGACACGCGGGTCACCGCTCGGATCCATGGGTTCAGTATTTAAACCAAAAATTTTCCTAAAAGCTTTATTTTTCTTTCTTCTCGACGAGAGCTCCCTTCCCTCTCTCTCGTTTTCTCTCATTGTTCATGTGTTCTTGATGAACACATGAGCGCCGCCTCCAAAACCCAGATTCCGACCGCCGTTTCCGGCGCCGACCGCCGCTCGCCGGCGATAGAATATGAAAAGTTCCGGTTTTTATTGAAGCCCTTCGTGTACTCGTTCCAACGATCCAAATAACTTTCTCAAAAAATGAAGCCTCGGGGGTAGATCTAGACTTGAAGGTTTCGAGAAAAAAAAAAATTCTACCCCATGTTCATCGGCGTTTTAGCGTTTTTGGGTTTTTCAGAGTCGAATATTGAAGAGTAACAACATGCAAAGGCGAAAAAACGAACCGATAAGGTAAAAAGAGCTACCTTTATTTCCTTTCAAAACGTTGTACAAAGATTCGGCTTGCTTCTCTATATTTGCTATAGATGCGTGGTTGTTTCCGTATTTTTGTGTCCGTCCCCCTAATACAATGGGGTTATATCTTATTTATAGTACAAGAAATAAACTGTCCTTAGAGATTGAATCCGAGTAAGACTCGGTTTGGTTGTTTGGAGTCCTACTAATGCACGTTGCTTTGCTTTTGTTTCACGTGCTTACGTTTGTTGGTGTTGAGGATTTCATGGCGCCGAGAAGATCGGCTGAGGGAAGCGTGGGTGGCGAGGACTCGTGAGGCAAGGATTGCGGCGCTAAGGAGGGAAACTGCTAGGGTTTCTGGAAACTTGGGTTTGGTCCACTGTTGGGCCCTGAGAAGAAGAAAAAAAAATGTAAATATAATATAATTTATAATATATATTGTATAATATAAGGACGAAATTTAGTGTATTCATTAGTCATTCATCTATTCTTGTGGTTTTGTTTTGATTATTCGATTATTTTTTAAAATCATACCCAACGTTACATTTTAATTCCGTTTTGATCATCCATTGTTAAAAATAACGATGATGCTAATGTGTTGCCATAACATAATGTCACGTTATTATTGAAAACTAAAAAATATATCACATCAACAATTCTACTTATTCTTAATAATTGATTATCAAAACAGAATAAAAACGTAACGTTATGTGTAGTTTTTAAAAAATATATATATAATTAGATGACTAAAGCGGAACTGCAAGATAAGGTGGATGGCTAAACACTTAGTTTGCCCTGAAAAATAATTTTGCATACTGATTGGCTGGTCACTTGTAGCAAATTAGCGTGTAACTTTTCAAGGGAATAAGGATTTAAAACTTTGCAATTGGGGTGAAAGCCAAAACACGTTGGTTTGGTAGGCGGCAATCTGTCGATTGCTACTGCTCATTTTGGTAGTTTTTCAAACATCGAGACTCCAACGGGGCAAAATTAGATACCAATACGTAACAACTGCGGCTGTTGTTGCTACCTCTTACAGTCTTACCCCAAAAAAGTAGTAAAAAGTAAAACTTTATAGACACCAAACCTAACAAATACGCAATTTTCTTGTTTGCCGTTTGAAAAATCAGACGATGAAAAGTCAGATTTTTGTTGTTGAAATGTGAGCATGTGTTCAAACATCATATATCTTGCAAATCTGTCTTTGAAGAAATTTGGGGTCTAACTTTGTATAATAAAACATGTTTGTTTCATGTTAAACTCGTGGTATATAGAAACTCAAGAATATTGATACGAACTTCGTAATTGATATTCTAATAACTCAAAAGCTGAATTTCATCTCAATAAAGAAATAAAAGGATTCGCTTTCGGTGAAAGTAAATGATTTCATCATAAAGTAATGTAATTTATTACATTGAAGAGTTTGATCCTTTTCCATCGGAATTTGATTTAAACTTGAATAACTGAATTGAGCAAGGGTTCAAAGTTGGATGGTTATGTAAATTTTTATTTTCAAATGCATTGAGAATATATATTATATAGGCTACGATGATAAAAATTCTTCTTAATATTGAAAAACAAAATCAATATTTTTTTCCTCATTTTTGTGTATTTTTATGATTAAGGGATAAATGGGAAAAAAAGATGTATATGTTGAGGACTAGAAAATTATTTTACCTTTTTTGTAATTTTCACGTCAACAATTAATCAAAAAAATAAATGTATTTCTCTTAACGAAGTGACCATTTTACTCTTTTTGGAAATGTATGGAGATCAACTTTATCTTTTTCTCGCTAGAGAGGCCAAAATGCAATAAGGAATATGGTACATGGATGTTGTGGTACTTTTACCAAACGAATTTAGTAGTTAAGAGACGATTGTTATCCTTAAAATTATCAGGGTTGCGTACGACGTTTACAAGAGTGTCTGAGTATTCATTCTCAATTAATTGAAAATTTTTCGAACAAATATTAAATATTGCCTTCTAATCATTATAGACTACTAAGAAAAATTGCATAACAATTTAATAGTATATAGGATTTTAATGTAAATACTGTTATTGCATTAATTCTATAGTATGTTTTCAATAGTTTAATAAATGGCTTAGAATTTTAATTTTCCAGAAAGGAAATGTGAATATATTTTTTAAATTATTTGTTGGAAACAGATTTCCGCTTTTACTTTAAACAATTTCTATGAACTCAACTTTTTTTTAAGGGAAAATAACCTCAGTGACAAAAAATCCTAGATAATATATGATTTTGACCAACTTTTTTTGGATTTGCGAAAATGACCAACAAAATCGCAATGCGATCTCTAATTCGCATTGCGATTTTCCATTTCGCGTTGCGATAGTCTACAGTTGTTAAAAAAAAGATTTTGTTTCTTAAGAATTTTCTCTAAAAAGATAGTATCCGCGCGGACGTGTCGAAGACACGTATTACCACGACCACGACCACGACCACGACCACGACCACGACCACGACGGCGGCGGCGGCGCGCGAGAGTCCCCCCTTGTTCTCTATCACTCAACAAGGAAGTGGAAAAGCCAAACCTTAAATACCATTCCCAATAGTGTTTCCAATACTATGTGGGATTGAGCATTACCAACACTTGTTTCCAATACAATGTGATTATTCAGGAAACAATTAACAATTATGCACCTTAAAACAACTGAATTAGCAACCAATTGCATTAGTATTATACGATTAAATATGTCATAATTAAAAGTCAATCTACAATCAATCGCGATTATTGCAATTTTAAGCAAAACATTCAAAAATAATATCACTATTTAAGGCTCAATCCCACATAGTATTGGGAACAAGTGTTGGTAATACTCAAATCCCACATAGTATTGGAAACACTATTGGGAATAGTATTTAAGGCTTGGCTTTCTCACTTCCTTGTTGAGTGATAAAGAACAAGGGGGACTCTCGCGCGCTGCCGCCGCCGCCGTCCGTCTCGTCTCGGGTCGTGGTCGTGGTAATACGTGTCTTCGACACGTCCGCGCGGAATGCAACGCAAATTTGCGATAGTGGAGATCGCATTGCGATTTTGTTGGTCATTTTTGCGATTTTCAACTATCGCAACGCGAAATGAAAAATCGCAACGCGAAATGCAACGCGAATTTGCGATAGTGGAGATCGCATTGCGATTTTGTTGGTCATTTTCGCAAATCCAAAAAAAAAGTTGGTTAAAATCGTATATTATCTGAGATTTTTGGTCACTGAGGTTATTTTCTCTTTTTTTAATTCAGAAGCAACTAATTTTATAAAGGAAGAAGAGATATTCAAAATTACAATAAAAATTTGTAATTAGAATCATAAATTACAAATATAATTATGATATTATGCTATAATCAGTAAGACAATAAACTATCCAGTTAACATCATATAACGATCATGTAAGAAAAAGTTGAAAAATCCACCTAAAAAACTCGAATAATAGGTAGATACAAATAGATTTGATTGCTACAACAAGTGAACCACAATAAGAGATTAAATTGTTGAAAGATTATCAACAAACACAAATTAAAGTCAAATATCGTGAGAAAACTATCTACGAACGCAAATTGTGTATCCAAATCCAATTCGAGGGTCCAAAACAGGAAAGATCAACATGATAACAAATAAACACCATCTTAATCAGTCACGACGACGTCAAATCAAATCCTAAAAAAAATAAATGACAAAAACAACCAAACGATAAAAAAAGAAAACCAAAATATATGCCAAAACGTGAGATAATCCGTAACTGTTAAATAAAAAACATAATTTATTAAAAACAAAAGAAAAATAAAAACATAGGGGTGTTCAAAATAATCCCTAGTTAACTGGTGTAACTGTTATATTTAAGGGTAAAATACACAAATGATCTCCCGATTATAGAATACTGCTTTTATTTAATCCATCAATTATTAAAAGTTATAAAATGGTTACTTGACCATTAATTATGTTCCAAACCCATAATTTTCCTTTAAAAAATTGACAGTTGTTTAAGCTGGACGTTAACATGATGTCTAAGATATGATAGTCATTTGAGATTCTGGAATCAAGTTTTATCATATTTCAGTCAACAAATTAATATTCAACTCAAAACACTAATCATTTTTTTAATGGAAAAGAACGAGTTTGGAACATAATGAATAGTTAAGTGATAAATTTGTAACTTTTAATAGTTGAGGGACTCAACAAAGCAACACTCTATAGTCATAGGACTATTTTGTAACTTTTAATAGTTGAGGGATGAAATAAAGCAGTACCTTATAGTTGAGGGACCATTTGTGTACTTTACCCTATATTTTATAGGTTACTTAACCGAACCGTTAATGTTAAACAGCTTCAGTTAATCGAACCACTAAAAATAACGATTAACAGTTATGGTTACGGTTACGAATTTTTTATCATCGATTAATCGTTAATAGAATATACTTATAATTATATTTTTAAGAAAAATACAAAACAGAAGGAGAAGTAAAGTCTAGCTTTTATCCCTAAATTAAATTTCTAATTATAGTTTTAGGGGATGATTAGTATTTGTAAATTCTAATTTAATTCTCAATTCTTTTTCATCTTCAATTTGTTAGTATTACATTATATTTTTTTCCTAATATGTTTCATGTTTTGAAATATATGAATGAAGGATTTCACAATCATTCAACCAACAATTATGATTGATAAGTTATATTTCATTTTGGATGAAGTCAATGAAGACCTTAGGCGTTGATGATTTTATCCTAGAGATTTTGAGTTGTCGTGCTTATTTTATATTTGTTAAATAATTATCTATAAAATTTTGATGATGTATTAAACTATTACTAAATGTTATGTGATGAACTTAAAGTACTATTAATGATGATATATTTTGCAGTATAACTTTATAATATGAATTATAAAATTTTAAAATGTTCATGTTGCGTTGTCTTTGAAAAGAAAATATTATAAGTTAACCTGTAATCGAACTATTTATATGGTTAACCACTAACGATTAACCGTTTCATAATGGTTAGGTTATAATTAGAAAAAACTTATAACCGCTATAACGATTAACTGATTATTTAGATTAAACAGTACGATTAATCGATCATTTAAACTAAATGACACGATTAGTCCTTCATGAATAAAAAAATTATTGACAGTAATAACTAGCACTAAAATTGGTAAGAAAGGAGGAACAAAACCTTGATTGATATCTTTGGTCTTTATTATACGCCATATTATTGTCTGTTTGTCACTTTGACATATTTATTTTGTTTTCAATTCGAAGAGATTCATTAAAAAAAGGAAAGAGTAAAGGGTATTTAATGAATGTGGGGGTTTATGAGGTTAGCTTCAATCAGACAAATGCATTTAGTTCCCTCTGGCAGTTTATCTCTCTTCCTCGAGGTTGGGGTTTGGAGTGTGGAGATGAAGAAAATAATGCAGCCTCAAGACATTTATTGTGCACGCAATCACAAGAATGCATCAGTCGCTCTGATTATAACGTAGCAACAAGATGAATCCTGGATTGGGTCCATTCGTGTTTCTTTAGGAGTGGCATTGTATCTATCAATCGAGATGGAGATGGAGATGGAGATGGAGATGGAGATGGAGATGGAGACGGAGACGGATTCAGGAGTATACCATCCATGCATTGAAGTGTTTGTGCATTTACTCACTCTTCTATTGTATGTGACATGTCAATTCTCTCCCTATATATCCATATTAGATATAACTAGGGACAAATATGTGATTTTATGTTAGGAGATAAATTTATAAAAATTTGAATAAGTTATAAACTTGAATTATTTAAAATATATAATAATTTACAAATTTTAAGATTATGATTTGATGTATATGCACGCAAACTTCATGGCAAAGGAAAGTTATTCAGGCATGGCCAATGGCCTATGGGAAGGGTGGTGTAGGGGGATACCCGTTACTCGAATGGCCCTTTAATTTGAAGTGGGAAAGAAATCAAGTTGTTTAAGTAAAAATAAACGAAGATTTATTATATGTTAAGACTTAAATTAAATAAAAGAAACTAATAAAAATTAAAAATATTTTAAACAAATAATTTAAGGTCTTCCATATTTGCGATAAACTGGTATTTGATTTTTTTACTGTTTCCTCTACTCAAATTCAGCTTAGACATGTTGGCCTATTAGTTTATGTTGTTACTTACAAGTACAAAAATGGACAAATGGTGTAATTTCTTTATCATTTTTCAGTAAATATTCTTTTTTTATTGATAATTTCAATTGTTTGTTTTCACTCATCCAACAATCTTAAATATTGTAAAATTAAAAAAAAATTACACAATTGTTCACCTTTGTTCTCTCATTCCTTTGGGTCATGGGTTTTAGACACACTATGAACATTCTGTCATGTGTGTGACTTGTAATTTTACAAGCCTACAAGTTAAAAAGTCAAAATGTTGGTCAAATTTGGTAAACATCAAAGTTTCAATTTGCCACCACTAAAGAATTCAAGTTCAAATTTGCTACCATAAAATATTTAAGTTGACAAGTGACTATGATGGACACCAAATATTGGCAAGTGGCCAACTTTTGCATATGGAAAAATTTATCCTTGATCCCTAAATTATTAGGTTATTTGTAAGTTGGTCCTTAGAAATAAACTTTAAATACGCCTAAACATTTTCGTTTGAAATCATCCAAAAAAAAATCATCTCTCCCATTTGCTTTTCTCCATTTTCTCACTTTGTAATACTTTGGGAATTTTAAGGAGTTTCATTTGTTGTAATATTTTCTTGATAGTGAAATTATCATCTATTGGTGGTGTATGAGGACTAGAAGATATTTCGTTGAACCTCGTAAATTTGGTGTATTCTCTCCATTATTATTCAATATTGGGGTTTTCCATGTTTTAATATTTAATAATTTGACGGGTTTGTCTGTTGTGCAATTTTGATAGTTTTAATCTTGATGTTTCAGATCAATTTTGAAATTATGTTCGTGTGGCAAATAACTTAGTTTGTATAATAGCTTCAGTTAGAATTATCCTGGTGGTTCCATTACTGAAAATATTCAGTTTATGATATTAAAGATTCTCCATTAGCTTTGAAATGAAAAAATACGAATTAATTGAGAAAACAAGCTTTTCATCCAGACCGATGAGAAGGGTGACGTCAAATACAAATTTATTGATGAAACAATTCGATGGATATGGTTATTTCGGCATGTGGCAAAGCGAGGTGTTAGACACTTTATTCAAACAAGGTCTAGACATTGCCATTGAGAAAGAAAAACCCATATATATAGATGAGAAATAATGGAGAATAATCAATAGTTTGGAGTACAACATGATTAGATCTTGTCTTTATAGGGAGCAGAAGTATGACTACAAGAACAAGACTTGCAAAAGTAAGTTGTGGAAATCATTGGAGGAAAATTTCCTAAATAAAAGCTCTTAGAATCGTCTTCACATAAAGAAAAGATTGTTCAAATTTGATTATCAACCATACACCAGTATGAATAAACACATAATTGCCTTCAATGAGCTAGTGACAAATTTATTGGGCATGGATGAAACCTTCAAAGATGAAGATTTGGCTTTAATGTTGTTGTTATCTCTTCCATATGAATTTGTACACCTTGAGACATCGTTATTTCATGGTAAGGATAAAGTTATCCTTTAAAGATATAATTGTTGTTTTGTATGTTTTGAGCTCATAAAGAAAACCAAGCTGGAGAACAAGTATGAAGTAACGAATATCAATATGGCAAGTGGTCACTCAAAAAGTCAGAAGCTAAAAGGGAGATGGAGATCAAAGTTGAAGTCCAGACTGAGAAAGATGAATGTTCTTTTTGTCATGAGAAATGTCATTGGGAGAAAGATTGTTCAAAGCTGAAGAAGAAAGAAACAACTACTCTAGATACATGTGTTGCAAAGCATAACGCCAATGACTCTGACATATCATTGGTTGCTTCATAGGTTGCTTCTTCATCAATATTCCAATTAGATGAGATGATATTATATTCGAGTTGTACCTATCATATATCCCTTAATCGAGAGTGATTCTCCAATTTAGTAGAACTAAATGTATGAGTTGTTTATATAGACAACAACAATGCTTGTAAAATTGTTGAGTTATGTTCAATTTAATTGAGGAATCAAAATGGATCAATCAGAGTTCTGACTATTGTTAGATACATGCCTAGTTAAAGAAAAATCACATCTCATTGGGAGTTTTGGAATCTAAAGGCTTAGTTGTTACTATGAGAGATTAAGTTTTGAAAGTCACATATGACACACTTATGATGATGAAGGGCATCGAGAATAAAATTTGTATCACTACCAATGTAGTACAATTATTGGAGCAATTGCAGCAACTTATGGTTGCGAAAATTTAGACACATCCCAATTGTAGCATATGTGGTTGGGATATGCTGGGGAGAAATCATTGAAAATTATAAGAAAGTAAGAGTTGTTGAAAAGTGAATATGCTTGCAAATTGAACTTTTACGAGCATTGTGTTCTGGGAAAGCAGAATAGAGTCAAGTTTGACACCATTATACATAATATGAATTCTATTTTGAGTTATATTCACATAGATGTGTGGGATTCTATCAAGACACCGTCTTTGGGAGAAAAATATTAAATTGTAATTTTTGTAGATGATTTTTTAAAAAGAGTTTGGGTGTATTTGATGAAGTCTAAATATTAAGTACTCTAAGTTTTTCTTGAATGAAAAAATAAGATTGAGAACCAAACGAGTAAAAAGATCAAATAACGTAGGATGAAAAATTGAGGGGAATATAAAAGTGATATATGCTTTGATGTTTGTCAAGAGCATGATATTGTTCAACACTTCATTGTTAGAAATACACCATAACAAAATAAAGTGGCAGAGTGTATGAATTGAACACCATTAAAAACTTTTTGATATATGCTATCTAATGTTGAGTTAGGCAAGACACTTTAGGTTTAGGTTATGACATATGCTGGCCATCTCATCAATATTTTGTCATTATCGACAATAGGTGGAAAACATCATTAGAGGTATAGTTTGGAAAACATGCTACAAATTATGATTCCTTACATGTATTTGGATCAACTGATTAATATCATGTGAAATAATCAAAGCATGATCCGAGAGTAAAGAAGGCTCTTTTTATGGGAATCACACATGGAGTGAAGGGATTCCACCTCTGATGTGTAGACATCAAGAAGATAATCTATAGCAAAGATGTTAACTTTGATGAACTTGTCATAGTAAAAGATGTAACAAATAGAGTTGTTCAAACAAGTAGTACTATGTAGCAGGTGGTTCATACTCTAAAATAGGTGGAATTTAATAAAACGATGAGCCTAGAAATTGATGCAACTAATTCTTCAACTCTAATAGAAGAATCAAAAGATGAAGAGGTTCAAACCCAAGAATCATTAGAGGCACTATAACCACTTATAATTACAAGGTCAATGAGAGAAATTCGTAGACCTGCTGGATTTGTTGATATGATAACCTATACTCTTCCAGTTATTGATGATGATATCAGTATCATTTACCAAGTAGTAATAGAAAGCTTGGAAAGTGACAAGTAAAAAAATACCATAAATGAAGGAATACAATCTCTCCAAAAGAACAACACTTGGAAGTTAACGCAATTATTTAAAGATAAAAAAGTAATTGGATGTAAGTGGCTATTAACAAAGAAAGATGAATCTCCTAGCAAAAAAAAATGTTCTCTACAAGACAAGATTAGTAGCTAAAGGCTACACTTAAAAAGAGGGAATCAACTATAATGAAATATTTTCTCCTATTCTGAAGCATTCCTCCATTAGAATATCATTGCCTCTGGTAGCATTGTTGAATATAGAACCAGCTTAACTTAATTTCAAGACGACATTCTTACATAATGATTCAGAAGAATATATCTATATGACTCAGCCAGAATGATACAAAGATGGTGTTTGTGAGAAAGGAGTTTGTAAACTGAACAAATCACTATATGGATTGAAGTAATCACCGAGGTAGTGGTACAAACTATTTGATAGCTTTATGAGGAACTAAAAGTACACCAAAAACAAATACGATCATTTTGTGTATTTGCAAAAGATATAAGATGGATCTTTTATTTATCTTTTTTGTATATTAACGGTATGTTAATCACTTCGAATAGTCAAAATGAGATAGACAAATTAAAGGCTTTGTTGAATCAAAAGTTTGAGATGAAAGATTTAGGTGAGACCAAGATGATTCCTTGATTCCTGGTATAAAGATAAATAGAGATAAACAAAGAGGCAAGCTATGTTTGACTCAAAAGCAATATCTTAAAAAGGTATTACAATATTTTAACATAACTGAAACAACCAAATATGTAAGTATCTCACTTGCTTCTCATTTGAAATTTAGTTCTCAGTTGTCTCTTAAAACTAATGAAGAACGAGAATATATGGAAAAAAATTTCATATGTTATATAATTGAGAGCTTGATGTATGTGATGGTGTGTACACGCCCTGACATTTCACATGTAGTTGGAGTTGTGAGTAGTTACATGCATGATCCTGGAAAAGAACACTGACAAGTTGTGAAATAAATTATACGGTATCTCCAACAAACTGTAGATTTTGGTTTAATTTTTGCATATGATAAAACACTTGGTCTATTTGTGATTGAATATGTTGATTCCAACTATGCTAGTGATTTGGACAAGCATTGATCAATTACTTGGTATTTACTTACTCTTACTAATGCCTTAATAAGTTGGAAGTCTACTTTACGGTTTACGATGACTTTATCTACTACATAAGCAGAGTACAAGACAATTTTAGAGGCTGTAAATGAAGTAATTTGACTTAACGGGTTGATAGAGGACTTGGGAGTAGTTCAAAGTCACATTAATCATTATTGTGATAGTTAGAGCGTTATTCATTTTTCGAAAAATCAAGTCTAGCATTCAAGTACTAAGCATATCGACGTGAGGTATTACTTTGTGCGTGAGATCCTTAAAGAATGAAAAGTTCTACTTCAAAAGATTGTGATGGTAGAAAATCCTACAGATATAATGACCAAAGTGATAACAGTAATCAAGTTCAATCATTGTTTGAACTGGATTAACATCCTAAAAATCCTAACATCCTCGGGTGTACGACATTTGTGACTGCAATTAGAGGCACTACATAAGGATAGCTTCATCAGATTTAGGGAGTTTAAGAAGTTGAGTAGGCTTGATAGTTTCAAGACAAGGTGGAGATTTATTATATGTGAGGCATGTAATTTTACAAGCCTACAAGTTGGAAAGTCAACATGTTGGTCAACTTTAGTAAACATCAAAGTTTCAATTTGCTACCACTAAAGAATTCAAGTTTAAATTTACTGCTAAAAAAATAAATTCAAGTTGACAAGTGGCTATGATAGACACCAAATATTGGCAAGATGATTCAAGTCGACAAGTGGCCAACTTTTGTACATGAGAAAATTCATATTTTGTACCTAAACTATTAGGTTATTTGTAAGTTGGTCCTTAGAAATCAACTATAAATAAGCATAAGCATTTTCATTTGAAATCATCCAAAAAATCATCTCTCCCATTTTTTTTCTCTATTCTTTCTGTTTGTAATACTTTGGGAATTATAAGGAATTTCATTTTATTGTAATATTTTCTTGATAGTGAAGTTATCATTTATTGGTAGTGCTCGAGGAGTAGATGATATTTTGTTAAACCTCGTAAATTTGGCGATTTCTCTTCATTATTGTTCAATGTTGGATTTTTCCATTGTGTTTTAATATTCAATAGTTTGACAGGTTTGTCTGCTATGCAATTTCGACAGTTTTAATCTTGATGTTTTAGATCAATTTTAAAATTTTGTTCATGTGAGAAATAACATGGTTTTCCTAACACATTCCCCTTCCTATCCCTCGAGTCCTCCCATTCCCCTCCCCTCTAGATAAGATTAAAATTAGATTTAGAATTTATAAAAAAAATTCATAACATAAATTTAATTAAGATAACTTAAATTTAATTTAACTTTAAACTTTATTTTTTTTATATGAGAGTTTAACTTATAAACATATAACAATAAAACTATCCTAACTTACTTAAATTCACTCAAATTTAATTTGACAATGAACTTAATAAAACTCAAAATTTTAAAATTATCTTACTTTTAGGTTCTTTAAGTGGAAAAATATATATGTTTTTTTGACATTTGTTGAAAAGAAATTGACTTTCATTTAGGATTGAATTTTCAATTCTAAATCAAATTTTTATAACTTAGATAATTATTTGCTTATGAAATTTTTAAAAACATTTCTAATATACAAATTAAAATGAAGATTTAAAAGCATAACCGTAAACCTAAAATATAATTATGATATTTTCCTATTACCATTGAGAGAGAAATTAGTCACCTAGATCACATAAGAACCAAAGAAAGAAAAAGATAAAAAAAACCTAACAAAAAACATGAATAAAATAAAGATACGAAAAAATCTAACTACATCGATAAACGAACTAAAAAAAGGGATGAAGCTATTTAAAGACCACCAACAAACCGCAAATAAGAGTCAAGCGACATGAGAAAACTATATATGATCGCAAAACGCGTATCCAAATCAATTCGAGGTTCCAAAGTAGGGAAGATCATCATGATTACAAATAAGCATCTTGATTAATTGTGGTGATATCAAATCCAACCCTGAGAAAACGATAAACAAAAACAACGACAAAAAACCGTAAACAACAGTAAAAAACCGTAAGCTACCAAAAGGTAGATAAAACATTCCACAAAGGTAAATATAAACGTATCATAAAGGCAAAGAACATGTCACAAAGACATAATTATTCTTATTAAAAAAACAAAGAAAAAAAAGATAACTGGTGGGCAGCAACCAACATTAAAACAGGTGCCGCCGTCGGTTAAACCAAATTAAAAAGGAAAGTTGGATTAATCAATAAAATTGACACAAATTGTAAAGGCGAAAAAAGAGAAAGAGAATTTTTATATAAATACTTTTAATTTAATATTAAAAATATAAATTACTAAAAAGAAGATATATGACTAATTTAATAAAATTTCTTTCAGCTAATTTTATATTCCTCAAAGTAAATATTATTTTCTTACACTCATATCAAATAAATTAAAATCAAATAATATAATATTACTTTTTGAAATTATATTCCGATAGATAAAATTATATCATGTGAATCAATAAAGTAATATAGCATATTTAATAAGTAATATTCATATGGGATCCGAATTGAAGAATTTTGTCCCATGTAATAATAGTGAGGCTTGCTTTCTCTGTCTTACCACCTTTTTGCTCATCAAAACCATTGAAGTTAAGCTTCTTTTTCTCTCCTTCCAGCTTTTGCTCGTTCAGCTGCATCATGGCTCATACCAG
This sequence comes from Hibiscus syriacus, assembly GCF_006381635.1. Classification (NCBI taxonomy): domain Eukaryota; kingdom Viridiplantae; phylum Streptophyta; class Magnoliopsida; order Malvales; family Malvaceae; genus Hibiscus; species Hibiscus syriacus. The sequence continues at coordinate 812,079 of NW_024062021.1, read as the reverse complement.
AATCCTACTTCTCTGGCTATTGTTGTTGATGATTGTTACCCGCAGCCATGGTTCAACCGAGGTTTCGAAAGTGAAGCCAAAATCTGTTTACTCAGCAACAGGTCACTTCTTGGGATCCTTGCCCACTGTTAGGCACAAGAGTTTCACTGTTCCCGCTTCTTCTGCTCCTTCAAGGAAGCACAATGACCTTGGCCTTCAAAGTTTCACAACACCTTGAATGAATCAGTCCATTTTTGGAGACCAAGAGGTGAGTGAGGCTTACTGTCTGCATTCTTAATCTGATTTATATGCAAAATTGTAAATGTATGAGAGCAACCTTGTGTATACAGAAGATGTTTATTAATTATTTCACCTGCCTCTGTTTTCGTTTATTTTGGTAACTCTCTTATCCTATACTCAAAGAAGGAATAGATTGCTTCTTCTTCTTCTTCTCCTCTTGTAACAACAAGTAAAGATGATTACATACTCTTTAATCTGTGGTTCAGGTAATTTCGTTTCTTTTAATATGTTTAAAGTGTTTTCATATTTTGTTCCTGTCATTGTTATGTCAATAGTATTTAACTTTTTATGTTCGATCATAAATTACTAACAATGAACCAACCAATTATCTACACACCATACAGATGACAGTGGATATTCATCACATGATTGAAACTTGGTTTAGGCTTTTAGGAGTAGAGATTAAATCAACCCCAAGAAAAAGATTGTATAAAATATGAAGGATAGAAAATATAATAAAAGGAACCTATACATTAATCTTCATCACAGGTAATTTCCAAGGAAATTTGATATATACTATATCAAATAATTATTATATATTCAACAATATGAGTGTGAATAAAATTTGATTTAATTAATTTTTTTTTAAATTTTAACAATGTAATGTTGGAAACATTAAACACATATTTTTAACGAAAAATTCTGTATGCACCTAAAATTAACTTAGAATATAGGTTAGAGACTTATTTTTGCATTAATCCATCATTTTATTATAACTCAAATAATTGATTTTTTTGTCATCTATTAAACTCCATTTTCAAGTGTATAAAGCAAAATGAATAACAAACTTGACAAGTTGTTTTATTAACATTTCACATCCTCTTCCACTCCAGCAAGAAAAAAAGGAGGGGGAGGAAAAGGAGATCGTCTGCCCAGTAATAAAATATGTACACTTGCAGGGCCATTTGCACATTCTTTTATATATATTTGGACTAGTGAACTGAATCCATATTCTTCTTGGACAATCTTCTTCTCGTGCCCATGATAGCTTCATGTCTTCTCTTTGATATTTCTTTCATTTCCTCATCATACTGCAACTCAATCATTTCCAGCTCCACCCTTAACTCCTCATCTTCTACCGCACCTGAAGTAGGGGAAGAAGATTCTGGGTACTTCGACATGCTCTCAACATGGAATGATAATTCTGCTTCAGACAACAATCTGCTTGAACTTGTTTTGAAGCCATGTCCATTACTGCACACAGACCCTAATTCAGCAGACATGAATGAATGGACGGAGCTAAGTTTATCGTTCCACTCGTACGAGTTTGCAGAAGTAAATGACATCTCGGAAGCTGAATCATCTGCCATGAACTTGTCATGAGATGTTTTTCCATTAACTTCCACAGACCAAGGACCTACTGTGGTGGCTTCAGCAGTATGTTGGGAAGCCCCCAAGGAAGTCTGCCCTTGTGAGTATTGATGATCTCTTGAAGCTTTTCTTCTAGCTGGAGGAACTAGATGATCAATGGAAACACGAGGTTTCCAATTGGGAGTCAGATTTAGTAACAGTAAATCAATCAATTCTGCTATGAACATATCATTCTGATCTTCTAATTCCAGTTGCTCTACCATTTCACTTGAAACTGAGAGGGAAGTATCACTATCGAGGAAGAAGAGGAAATGAATATTTCTCACCCGACCTGCACGTAAGCAGAAAAAAGACATGGTAACAAATGTACAAGTGTAAAGAGTGTAAATGAAAGTGGAGTTGCTTCCAGTTGGACTATCAGTTTACCATTCTGATCAGCTATTCGAAGGATTAATGATACAGAATTTTCATCATTTTCTTCGCCTTTTAACAAGAAAAGGTGACCTTTGTTAGTCCTCCTCACCTCAACATCCAAGGAATTATCAAGAAAACTGATAACAGGCAGCTCAGTATCACTATCAAGATCCAAAGAGGATGGTCTATTCCGTGTGGAAGCAGGTGCTTCTGACATGAGGCAGCGATCTCCAAAAGCTCCATTTTTGGGCATAACAATGTCAGGGAGTGAGAAAGGACGACTCTTTGCCAATCCATTAGCTTGAAGAAAGGGATCCACTAAAAGCTCCTTTGCTGATAATCTTTGAGATGCTGGAACTAAACACTTCTCAATAAATAGTTTCATCTCTTGATCTTTAACCTTAGAGAGTGCAGCAGGTTTAATTCCCTATAAAGTTTTGACGGAGTAAGGTATTTGCAAATGTTAGGGATTAACCGGCATTTACAAGATAAAGTAAAAGAACTTACAGACGAAACTTTCTTATATATCTGAGCTGAGTTTCTACACTCACTGTAGGGATATTCAAAAGTCGCCATCTCCAGCATGCACATTCCAAAGGAATAAATATCAACGAGTTCATTGAAATTCTCATCATATAACTCAGGTGCCATAAATTCAGGGGTACCTATCCCGTAAAAAAGAGTAGAATTGGTGACCAAAAACAAGGATAGATCCACATAAATACAAATCAAGACAATTGGTATACCACAATCCGATGAACATAAACATACAAAGAAACTACAGGAAACGGAAAATATACCAATAATACTTTTGGCATTAGATTGCTCCAACACAGTTGCTAACCCAAGATCACCAATTTTAACTTCACCTTGGTTGCCATTAATGAATATGTTATCACACTTCAAATCCTTGTGTATGATTGGTGGGTCATGGCTATGTAGGTAAACTAAACCAGTTAAAATTTGTCTTGCCCAACTCTTCACAGCCTTCATGTCAACCTTCTTGTGTTTCTTACGATACCTAAATCACGTATCACACACACTAACTACAAGGCTCATTTCACCATAAAGTAAAAGAAAGGATTTCAGCAGAAATATGATAAGAGGAGTAAACATACTGCCTGAGGCTTCCTGAGGAGAACAACTCAGTTATAATATTGACAGTCTTCTTTTTATCATCAATCCATGAATTGTAAAACCTCACAATATTATTATGCTTCAGTGATTTCAGGAGTCGAACTTCAGAGTACAGTCTCTCCAAGTCTTCAGGCTTCTGTAGAACCTCCTCAATCCGGACTTGATTCCATGCCACTTCAATTCCATTAACCTCATCAAATGCCTTGTATCTGATTGGTTATAAAATCAAGGAAAGCCTATCGGGAAAAGATTTAACTCTTAACTAAAAAATGATTTGCTCGTTTCTGTTTATAGCATTTCTTATCAACCAAATTGTTAACACACACATGCTAGTAAAGAAAAAGCGATAATAATCCAATCCCTCCGATATAATATAGGAAAAGGATACACTGTCTTGAAGGCACCTTTTCCAATTACTTCATTATACTGTTAGAATTCATATCAGTCAATGAGGTGAAACAATGGTGGTCAACAGAAGAAAATTTAGTTTGGTCATAGAAAGAAAGCATCATAACAAGAAAATCAAAATAGACTGAAATTATCAAATTTCCTAAACAAAAGCAAATCAAATGAATAAACTACAAATAACACTATTTCCTAAGTTCAGAATTAATACTCAATTCATTTTAAACAAAACAAAAGTCCAAGATGCTTCAATGCAGATTTTTCTTTAATAATTAGCTACAAAGCATTATTAAGTGCTTCTGTATCTGTCCTTTCCGCATGCTCCCACAATAACCAAATAGAAATTGGTATAAAGTTCAAAATAACCTTACCAAAAAAAAATAAGGTTACCATTATGTATCGAGAGGTTGGGTCAATCTCGAGAACATCAGGATCAGGGGGCTCTGCACTTTTCAAGGCAACATCTTCTGCACTTTCTGATCTCATTTTTTATGCCTAAAATTGCAAATCCTAAACAAAAAGAATCACCCAAAAGAGTCAAACTAAAAGCCACTAACTATGACAACTTCAACTTTTTCAAAACTGATCCATCACGTTAAACCCTAGCCTTATTTTAGCTTGAACCTGTTATACATGAAACTTAGAACGACCAAATTCAAAAGAACTAAAAAATTGAACTCAATCCATTCGCAGATTAGTTAAACGCAATGTTGTCTAATCCCCATCGTTAAAAAAAATATTGAACCAAAAAAGAACAATGTAAGACACCTTTGGCTTGTTAACTTTGTCTAATCTCTAAATGAATGGTCCACCCAAAAAAAAACAAGGTAAAAGCAGACGACAAAAGCAAATAAATAAAATGATAAGGAATCCCATTCTCACGTAATTGCTTCCCATTAAACTAAAGTTATGCATTTGTTTTTCATTCTCAAAAATTGAGAATAGCAGGAAGAGGAAGAAGCTTTTTAAAGTTCTCGATAACCGAACCGAAATAAGCAAACAAACAAACATAAAATGTAATCAGAATTACCTAAAACATAAAAAGGGATACATCTTAATCCGCTAATCAAATCGCCCAAATGACGGGAAATGCATATAAAATAATAAATAAATTTCCGATTACCTGGAGAAGAAAAAAACGGAAGAGCTGGATTTATAGCTTTTCACTGCAATGCCAAGGGGGGGGGGAGAGAGAAACCCTAAACCTAAAGGAAAGAATTTGGGAGAAAGAATGGAGACGGAGAGGAATGAAAACAAGTGTCGTTTTTGATAGCTGAAATGGAAGCAAATCCCTCCTTTAATTCCTCTCCTAAAACCAGCGAAAGCAGGCCATGCCAGCTTTAGAAAGAGAAACCAGCTTTATTTATACTTACCTTTCAGATTCTTTTTTGGTCAAATTACACCCAACTCCTTTCAGTTTTCCTTTTTAACCATTAAACACGATAGCCAAAACTCCTTAATTTCCAATTAAATTAATGATGTAATGAGGGTAAATAGTAAATACACATATCTCCGTTTTACAACATATTGTTGGAATTGGATTTTAATAGTAAAATAAATGATTTTAAGATAATGCATAATCTACACACGATAGTTTTTGCAGTTAAAAAACTCTCAACACAACAATATTACATGAAGTTGTACTCAAGTCCTTAACTATAATTTATATCTTGAATTGGTTCTTAAATTTTGAAACGTTCCAATCGAGACCTCAAAGTATCACTATGGTGTCAAATCTCAAACCATTCTAATCGAGTTCTCAAATCTTGAAGCGTTTGAGTTTGGAAATTAAATTCTAATTGAGGCATGATGTGAAACATATGTTGGACATATTGATCACGTTTTGAATGTGTGTATTTAATGCATGGATAACTTAGACTTAACATGTTAGAATACAAATAGTTCACTAAAATTTAATAAGATTATCTTTTTCTAGTACGTTAAATCTAAGTTGTCTATATGATAAATACAAACACGTTTGAAATGTGACCCCACTACAGCAAAATGGGTTTATAGTGATATTTTTAGCGGCGTTTTTTGAACAAACTCTAGTAAATAACATATTTTAGTGACGTTTTTATATAAATGCCGCTAAATATTGTACATTAGTGGCGTTTTCTTACAAACACCGCTAAAGACTCGTATTTTAGTGATGTTTGATTATAAACTCCGCTAAATATTATACTTTAGTGGCGTTTTGCAAAAAGCGCTGATTTAGTAGCATTTTATATAAATGCCGCTAAAGACTATTATTTTAGTGGCGTTTTTCGAACAAACGCGGTAAATCCACTTCTTTCAAACACTTTCATGTCAGGTTCAAGCTTAAAATTCTAACATTTAGACTAACATGTAGAACGATGGAAATACCTAATGTATACGATGTTGGTAGTTTGTAAGGCAAGAAAACTAAATATTTGCTGCATTAATATGAACTATATCATTTGTAAACACAAATTACACGTAAAAAATAGAATATGCATACTTCAATTGTTAAAAGGATGTTTGTTATTTCTAGAAGTCTCGGGTTCGAGCACCATCGATTATAGAGTATTTGAATATTCATTATCAAATGATTGATAACTTCTAAAACGGATACAATCAGTTGTAGTCCTTGTAGATTAATAAAAAAAAAGGTAAACTACATAATTTGAAAAAAAAATGGTTATAACAATAGACCGACAAAAGAAGCTAAAAAGTATTTAATTATAGAGACGAAATCGGTAAAATTCTTACCAAACTATGAGAACAAAAAAAATTCAATATGATTAACTAAAAATTTTAAAACTTTTTCTTTTTCAATGAAAGGAGACAAAACAAATGCTAACCTCCATAATGACGGCAAGCAATGGCTAGCAGTATTATTAGCGGCGTTTTGATAGAAAATTCCACTAATTTTACATATATCACACTGTTTATCATTAAAACGTCACAAAATAGTAACATTAACGGTGTTTTTAGACAAACACCGTTAAAGACTCGTACTTTCGCGGTGTTTTTTAGACAAATGCTGCAATAGATTAAATATATAGCGATATTTTTACACAAATACCGCTACAAACTCATACTTCACTGTGTTTTTGAGACAAACGCCGAAATGGAGTAAATATATAGTGGTGTCTTCTATTAAACTTACTAATATTTTAGTACCTTAGTGTCTTTTATTATCTCACAGTTTACATCTTTCTCATTTTTTTTCCCTTTACTTTCTCAAAGGTTTCTGCCGCTCTCACTCCCTTTCTTCTACCTCTGTCACTACCCAAAATAAAACTGCCTCTCGATTGTTGCTCTATTACTGTCGTTCCCCGCTGAAGCCCAAAGCTACCATTGAATCTAATAGCTCCGGCGGTCATCACATTTGGATTCAGTTGTCTTTAATTCGCCTGTCTCTTCCACTGCTACTAGGGGAGCTTTAGGTCAAGCGAATCTCAAAGACTTCATTCTTTAGTTGACAGGTGTCATTTCTATTTTGAATTATCATTTTTGCTTCCTCTGGCAAAAACTGCAATGCCCTCTCTCTTTTTTTCGGATTATGATTTCAGATCTCAGATTGAATTTTGTCTTTCTTGCTTGTTTTCGGTCGTTGCCTTTTTTTATCATTGCTGTTATTATTCCCATTGATTTGCTTCTGAACATTTAGGTTTGGGTTGTTTTCATATTCGTTATCTTTCCTTCGACGATTCAAATGTGAAGACGACGAAGAAAACAAAGGGGAGGGGGTGAAATTGTGTTGATTGGTCATACTTTCCTTAGTTATGAAATGATGGTGTTGTAGTAACAAAAATGCATCCTCACTGAAATATTTTCTTTTGAATCTATGAATTGGTATGAGAATTTTTATTGAAACAAGCTAATTCCTATTTACTGTTGATCAAGAGTAACAACCTATATAATATTAGTCTGTTGCATCTTATGTGATGCCTTTATCATATGCGTTGGGTAGTTTTCATTTAGGTTTAATGACTTCATTATCAATTGTTTTACATAACTGATTAGTATAATAGAAAACTAAAACCACCCATAATTTTATAAATCATATTGATATGATATTAGTTTTAACAAATTCTAATGTTTTGGGGTAGATTCTAGGTTCTAGTTTTTCATTTTATGTTTCAGCTTGGATATCCATGGGAACCTTTTAGGGGATAAATCTTAGTTGTCAGCATAATACTTCTGTAAATATAGTCATTCATTCAAATTTGATAAGTTTTGTGTTTCCCTGCTTGTTCCGCACAAAACCCGACCCAAGTTGCCTCCCACCATCATGTTTTCTCCTGTCGTCGTTGGTAAGGTTCCGACTACCCTTTTTATCTGTTTCTGTCATGATTTTGGTTAGACTTTGGGGGTAATTTGGAAATAATATGTTTACATACAGCTTGTGGAGTAATTGGCCCTTATCGTCGCCGCACGCGCAGTCGGGTGCACTTGGGGCTTGTCCCTCAGCTCTGGTCTCTTCTGGAATGGTCTAGACTGGCCCGAACCGACCAACCCGGTCTAAACCCGATCTGTTTGACCCGACCAAGTCAACCCAAACCCGTTGACCATTGACTTTGACCCAAAAAGTCAAAATTCTAAAAAGTCATATTTTATGTTTTTGACATCTTGAGTTTGAATTCGAAGTTCGTTTTGCCAAATTCGTACTCGGTAAGCCATTTTTCAGTGTTTTATTTTTGGATTTAATTTAGTTTTTCGATTAAGTTCAGTTTCTGACATAAATTCGTTTGCTATGTATCTGAGACATTATGGGACGTGGAATTAAAGTTCAAGGGTGATCAAATAGAGTTTAAATGGTTGATTGATATGGCTTGTAAATCGATGTAATACATTACTACCTTATGAATGCTTTATAGAGCATGTTGGCAATGGTTAATGCATAGACGAATATGTTTGGATACATGTGTGAAATAAATATATTTCTAAACTCGTTCCAAATGCGATGAAAAGTAATTAAACTGGATAAGACTCAGATTACATGTATAAGACACTAAAGATTGATAATAAATAATTTAAGGTTCAGTGATTAACCGATAAAGCAATCAACCTCAGAATTACTAAATTCTAATTGTTTTCATTAAAAAGGTTTAATACCAGAATCACCTGATTATAAAATTATGAAATTGCCCCTATGGGGTAAAAATGGCCCGGATTGACCTGAGAGCGAAAGTACCTTGAGAATTCGTATTTTTAATTCGATAAATCATTGTTTCATCTGTTAAATTCACGAACTGCTCGGTTAGTCACTGATAATCGGATCCTAACATTAGAGAAGGTACAAGACCTATAATTGTTGATTATCAACAAGCACCTAAAGACTAAAATATTAGAAGTACTATTCATGTTTTAATTATTCATAAAAATTGAATTAAATGGAAAGACTGGATGGAAGGAAATGACTGGAATATCATTGAATTATAATTTAACCAAAATGCCCTTGTATTGTAAAAAGACCAAGATTTCCCCTGATTGTGAAAAATAACCCAGAAAAGAACATAGTTGACCAATTATCAGAAAAAATGTATATGTTTGGATTGAAAGAAATTACTGAAATGTCATTAAAATGCGAAATAACTAAAATAACCGTTGATATTCAAATGACTATATTACATGAAAAAATTGAACTAAATGGAAGTATTGTACGTATATGAATTGTTAAAACGATCGAATTACCCTGAAAACTCCGAAGTGATCGGGATAAAATGGAATGCTAATTGATCCAAGTGCCCTCAATGACCTAGAATTAAGCGGACAACTTGGACAAGTCTGGAAACGCTGATGAACTTATATGTTGTATCATCCTTAAGGGTTTTAAACCACGACTCAAGCTCATCGACATTTCTTGATACTGTTACAATACAGAAAGGAAATAAATATCATTGGAATACCTGTTGTAAGATCCATTCAACGATGATTCTGAAGATGATCAGCTCGACTAGTGTTGTTAGTATTAAAGTATGAATATCCTTGAAGCGTATCGATTTAACTGGTTGACATATATCACAACTGGGATTTGTTCAGTTCAAGATGACTCGAGATACTGATAAATCGATGTGAATCTTAAATACCATGAATTATTGTTTCACCTTTATTGGATTAACCTACTAAGAATCCATCAGAAATTAAAATATCCGAAATACCTCTATTTGCCTGAATAATGAAAACACTCATGTTATGTCTAGATCTTAAAAATTTTTGATGTAAAGATTCCTGAGTACCTTATTAATACACTCGAATCTTAAATGATTCTTGAAACATCAATTTCTGAATATTGATAAATATGATAATGAATGAACCATTTTTATAGGGACCTCGAATATGAATTATGTCCAATCTACAGAAGTTATACGTTTTCCTTCCTTGTAATGATCAATTACCTCCGAAAAATATCCGAATGATTGATGAATATATCAGCTATCAAACCCTCTTTTTATAGAGATCTCATTTCTAAAATTTAATCAGTTACAGAAGTTTCCTGATTCCCCCACTTGATAATTGTTAAGTACCTCCGAAAAATGTATGGATCCTCTAGTGTGTTCCATATGTACTACATGATTGTTTTATCGTTTTTGAAATATGTTTCACTGAAATTTATGATTTACTAATTTATTGGCTTATGAACCAGGGCTACATGGTATGTGCTCTCTGATTACCATATTCATAGGAAAATATAATTATTCCTGATTTATAGATCATGTGATCTATTGGTTACTTCTTGAATTGTTTTATTGAGACATTATTGGGTAGGCTGGAGTATGGAGGTTCAGCTCTGATCAAGATGGTAATTCTTTATGGACATTAGGTGACCCTTAGGTAGGCCCCGATAAACTTTTTTAGGTAAACTCTCATACCCCAAGGCACTCCCTTGGGTAAATCATGAGACTATATATGGTGTACGGGTGGAGAACAATTATATGATTTATTTCATTATCACACTTACGAGATTTTACTAGATCACGATCTTGATATTACAGCTTACTGTTAAATCTGATTTCTATTGGATATTGTATGGGTAAGATTCTGGAGTATGGAGTTCAACTTTGATCAAGCTGGTAAATCCTTACGGACCGAAGGAGACCCTTGGGTAGGCACATAGGCCGCCCCAAGGTATTCCCATAGGGTGGCTCCTTTGTTGTGTGCTTAGGGTAAGTCCTTATAGATGCAATTCTGGGGACACTACATAAAGGTGTTCGGTTAGAGGGTTTTACTATGGTTTTTAAAATATTTTTATACTACAAACATTTTTAAAGGATTTATATACGTTACTCTATTTTGTTAGAACACACTAGACATCCTCTTCTGATCTTCTAAAACTTGGTCCTCTGAATGTTTCCTATGAACTGAAAACTTCATGGCATTACTAGAAGAAATATCAATGGAACTTCAGCTCCTCACGAAAACATGTAGATGTATGAATCAATAAGGAAAATTTTAAGCTTTCTTATTTATCTGCATGTCCTTCAGTATCACTTGGTATTTTTGTATTACTGAGCTTCCCAAAGTTCACTCTTTTACTCTCCATTTCAGGTAAAAGAATTGATCTGACGCAGTTATCGACATCTGTAATGGGAGTTCCTTTGGCTTGGAATAAAGAGTACGGTACAAGTGTAATTAGAGGACATGTAGGTCACATTTGATTTTTATGCTAAGTATGAATGATTTTTTCGGAAATAGTATTTTAATTATAAATTGTTTTATAACTTTACGTGGTTTAACAGAAATTTCAATTTTCTAAATGTGAATTTTGGTTGAATGAAGTGGCATTCCTTGGACATGTAATTTCTGCAGAAGGAGTTCGAGTGGATCCCCAAAAGATTAAAGCTATTCTAGAGTGGGAAGTTCCAAAGAATGTATCAGAAGTGAGAAGTTTTCTGGGGTTAGCTGGTTATTATCGAAGGTTCGTTAAAAACTTTTCGATCATATCATTACCCCTAACTAAACTGTTGAAAAAGGAAGTAAAATTTGTTTAGACTCAAGAATGTCAAGAGAGTTTTGAAAAGTTAAAGAAGATTCTTACAGAAGCTCCAGTGTTAGTTCAACCCGAGTCTGGCAAGAACTTTATAGTGTATAGTGATGCGTCTCATAGTGGTTTGGGATGCGTATTAATGCAAGAAGGCAAGGTGGTGGCCTATGCTTCGAGATAACTAAAACCGCACGAGAAGAATTATCTAACACACGACCTAGAGATGGCGGCAATAATGTTTTCTTTAAAGATCTGGCGTCACTACTTGTATGGTGAAAAGTGCTACTTGTATACAGATCACAAGAGCTTAAAATACTTGATGACTCAGAAAGAGTTGAATTTAAGACAAAGAAGATGGGTGTAATTTCTCAAGGATTATGATGTTGTGAATGATTTCCATCCTGGAAAGGCAAATGTGGTAGCTGATGCCTTGAGTAGAAAGACGTTTGCATCTTTGCGAGCTCTTGATGCTAGATTATCGTTAAGAGAAGATGGTGCAATCTGTGTAGAACTAATTGTCAAGCCAGCATGGCTAGATCGAATTAAAGAATTGCAAATTAAATAATTTCAAACTAAAGATGGAAAGTGTTTAAAGAAGATACAACAGATAAAGAATGGAGAGGGTACGGATTATGAGATTAAGTCTGATGAGAACTTGTATTATCGAGAAAGATTGATAATTTCGGATGATGGTGAATTAAAGAATGATTTGTTAACGGATGCTCATTGTAGTCCATTGACAATGCATCCGGGAGGGAACAAAATGTATATGGATCTCAGGAGTCGATATTGGTGGTCGGGAATCAAGAAAGACATTACGAAATTTGTATCAAAGTGTTTGACTTTTCAACAAGTCAAAGCTGAGCATCAGGTTCCATCAGGATTGTTACAACCAATTTTAATTCCTCAATGGAAATGGGAAAACATAACGATGGATTTTGTCACGGGGTTGCCTTTAAATGCGAACAAAAATGATTTAATCTAGGTGATCGTAGATAGATTGACTAAGTCAGCCCATTTTATTCCGGTACGAACTGATTTCTCCATGGATAAGTATACAGAACTGTATATTAGAGAGATTATACGTTTGCATGGTGTACCTATTTCCATAGTTTATGATCGAGATCCTATATTCATATCACGGTTTTGGAAGTCATTACATGGAGCACTAGGAACTCGGTTGAACTTCAGTACAGCATTTCATCCTCAAACCGATGACCAATCCGAGCGAACTATTCAAATTCTGGAGGATATGTTAAGAGCTTGTGTCATTGAATTCAAATGATCCTGGGAAAGATATTTACCACTTGCTGAATTTGCGTACAACAATAGTTATCAGTCAAGCATCAAAATGGCTCCCTATGAAGCTCTATACGGAAGAAGATGTCGTACGCCCTTGAACTGGTATGAACTTAAGGATCGAGAAGTTATTGGTCCTGAGTTGATTCAAAATACGGAAGAAAAAGTTCAAGTAATTCAAAATAATCTGAAAGCTACAGCTGATAGACAGAAATCGTATGCTGACTTAAAAAGGAAAGAGATTGAATTTCAAGTCGGAGATAAAGTGTTCTTGAAAGTGTCTCCGTGGAAGAAAGTATTGAAGTTTGGACGGAAAGGAAATTTAAGTCCTCGATTCATTGGACCTTACGAGATTACTAAGAGAGTAGGACCAGTAGCATATCAGCTAATTTTGCCACTTGGAATGGAAAAGATACATAATGTCTTTCATGTCTCAATGCTTAGGAAATATCGATCTGATCCATCCCACATTGTGACTACTATAGAAATTGAAGTTGGACTAGATTTAAATTATGAGGAAGAACATGTTCAAATATTAGCTCACGAAGTCAAGCAACTAAGGAACAAGACTATTCCATTGGTTAAAGTCTTGTGGAGGAATCACAAAGTAGAGGAAACAACATGGGAACGTGAAGAGGACATGAGGATTAAGTACCCCTACCTCTTTGTATAATGAAAATTCGAGGACGAATTTTCTTAAGGGGGAGTTGTAACATCCTCAATACCTGGTTAGTAACTAAATTGTAAAGTCTCAGAATTTGGTGGTTAAAATAAAATGAATGAATAGTATAAAGATTTACATGTAAATTATTGTGTAGGATGGAATTGAAAGGAATAAGGAATGAAAGGACAATAGAGTAATTGCAAGGAACAAATAATTAAAGAAAAGATAAGTATATATATAAGGATACACGTGGGTGGAAGGGGAGAAAACACCCAAGGCTTCCAGAGTTCTCTTCTTCTTCTTTCTTCCTTGTGCGTGTGAACCAAAGCAAAGGTAAGATTTTTTATTATTGAGTTTCTTGTTAAATTTAAGATTGGTTTTTGATTATTAGATGATAACTAAGCTTAAGGAAAGCTTAAGTTATCTTAATATCAAAGGATGATGGAGTTAGGAGAGATTTAAGATTTGATGTTCTTAAATGAAATCTTGGAATAGAGTTCATAACTAGAATTGAAAGTTAAATTTGACTTTTCATCAATCTAGTTAAGATATACGAAGTGTTAAAAGTGGAATTCAAACATGTTGAATTATTGATGTAATTCTTGAATTACATATGAAGGATAGAATTTGGAGGTTTAAGATGAAATAAATGAGTATAAATTGGTTTAAGGATGTGTACTATAGTTACGAATGAAAAAGGGGATTAAACATGAAGGATTTAATCCAAAATGAATGAATTTTTGGGTTCAAAAAGAGGATTCTGGGCAGAGTGCTTCGATGCATATTCATAGTGCATCGATGCATCAAGGCTAAAACCCAGAAATTGTTTGAAGGTGTATCGATGCACAAGTAGTGCATCGATGTACTCTTTTAAAATATAAACATCGAATGCAATTAGTGCATCGATGCATAAGGCATGCATCGATGCATTTTATTAATAATAAAACATCGAATGCATTTTATGCACCGATGCACAAGTAGTGCATCAATACATGCCTTCATTAAAAGAGGAAATTGGCATTTATCTTAATCTAAAGAGTGAACCATTAGAGTATATTAGTTATAATACTGATATAGATCCATGTGTGATTATGTATATACTAAAAGTAAGTTTATTCCGGAACGATCAAATGATTAAAATCGAATCAAAGCAAAGCTAAGGTGAGTGCATATTATATGTATAGTATAATGGAATAAGACTTGTGATAAGTCTAATTCCTATTTTGATTTTCATAGTACAATAGTTGTGAACATGCATACATGATAATTATTGTAATACATGCATAAGGCATGTATATGTTCATGTGATTGGATAAATGATGTATATATATGAATAGATTCAAATACACATGTGATATGATATTTGATATGAGAACATGACATGAAGTAAGTGACATGAACTACATGATCACAAGAGAATGACATGAGTACATGAACATATGAAATATAAGAATAATGCCCATAGTATACGATATGAGAGCTATAGGTGTAATTGGCATGCCAAGAGTCGAGGGTATAATAGTCCTTCGGGACGTAGTCCTTCGGGATGTAGTGGTCCTACGGGACATATATAACAGTCCTTAGGGACGAATACTGAACTAAGGTTCGGTGCCCCATGAGGGAATTGATATGAGCTGTGGTGATAGCATTAGTGCACAACCTCAATGTACTCACATACCTCTTTTCTCAATAATATACATGGGAAATTGAAATACAAAGTAAAGTGAAAGTGGTACAAGAAGGTAAGTTTCATACATGCATGATATGATTATATATGTTATTGTGTAATAGATACATACATATTGAAATGTCATAAAGGAAATGGTAAGAATGCATATTCAGGAAGATATTGTTGCATATTCATTTATTGCCTCACTAAGTTTATGACTTAGCGTGTAAGTGATTTACACAAGGTACCAAGAAATAAGAAGATTCAGAATAGAAGTGGCACGGACAACAACATTACTAAGAAATCAGATCAGAAGTAATTGAAAAAGTAGGTATTTTGTTGTGTATAGAGTGTTGGTATGTAATAAGTGGTTAATTACGAATGCTCTGATCGATTTTGTATTAAGTGGTCTCTTTTATGTAAATTAAAGTATTTTTTTTAATGAAAGTTTTAAATTTCTCTATTTATTCTTTAAGAATCAAAGTTTGAAAAGTCAATGTGACATCTCGGACTTGTATTCGGGTCGAATATAAGTTAGGGGTGTTACATTTAATGGTATCAGAGTTACGGTTTAGTCGATTCTCGACATAAACCGGAGTCTAGAGTGTCTGATAATGTATACATACATAAAATAATGGAAACTTCTGATCTGATGAAATAGTAAGTATGTTGTTTTGCTAATAGAACTATATGGTTGTATTTTTATAGATGTCCGGACGAAGTAGTTCTAGGAATGAAGCGGGAGATGATAGACCCGCTGAAAGCAGTAATTCACCTGCCCTGGCCAGGCAGAGTGAAGAACAGACATCCTCTGGAATGTCTGTAAATGATCAAGATATATTCTTTAGAACGTTAGACGCGGTATTGACGCGTTTCCAACCTCCTGTTACTTCAACTCCAAAAATGAATGTTGCAAAAGAGTTGAAGGGGTTAGGAGCTCTAGAGTTTAGAGGGGAAGCCGATGAAGGTCCTATTACTGCGGACCTTTGGCTTAATGACGTGAAGGTCATGCTTACGGGACTTCATTGTTCCGATGCTGAGAAGCTGGATGGAGTAATTTCCTTGTTGAGAGGACAAGCAAGGATCTGGTGGACCAATGTTACATTGAGGATGTCTAACGCCCAAGTAACTTGGTCATTGTTTTTAGAAGAATTCAAGCATAAGTACATCGGAGATCAATTTGTTCGTCAAATGAAGCAAGAGTTTATGAATCTGAAGTAATGGAATCACACTGTATATGAGTACGAGTGTGAATTCAATAAGTTGAGCCGCTTTGCTGCCGAGCTAGTTCCTACAGAGAATGATACTTGTGAGTGGTTTATAGATGGATTACATCCTCGGTTGAAGGAAATGTTAATTGTCTTGAATTTATCCTCGTTTTAAGAGGTAGTCAACTGTGCCAAGGTTCTGGAAAGAGCTCAGAACGAGAGGTTTGAAAATTCTAAAGCTCAGACAGTCAAAAGATCGTGTACTTCTTCGAGTTCTGCACCATAAAAAAGGGGCAGAGATACTGTTTTCGACCCTAAGTTAGATCAGAGTCAGTGGCATCCTCCGCTAGAGGATCAAATCAGATGAGAGGTAGACAAACTCAGTCAGTGGGATTTGGAGCTGGGAGATCTAATCAGAGTCAAGCCAGACAATGCCCACATTGTGGAAAGAATCATTCAGGGATATGCCGGATGATTTCTGGAGTCTACTTTAAATGTAGGGACGCTGGGCATTTTGTTCGGGATTATCCAATGTTAACCAGTGAATCTACACAGCCAGAGAGATCTATTTATGTAGGCCAGATAGGAAGAGGTAGAGGCAGAGGAAGAAGCCAATCGGAATCCTCTGCTCAACAGGAGATACACTCCACTGCTCGAGTGTACAACCTCAAGACCAATGAGGATTGTGATGACCCAGATATTATAACAGGTACATTTATATTGTTTGACAAAGGTGTTATTGTATTGATTGATATGGGGTCTACATATTCATACATTACAAGTAAGTTAGTGGGAGAATTGAACATTTCGTTGGAAACTACTAGCAATGAGGTGATAGTGACGAATCCGTTAGGACACAATGCTCAGGTAATATGGTGAGTCGAGGATGTCCCATACGAATTCAAGGAATTGAGTTTCCTACTAATCTGATGAAATTACCTTTCGACGAATTTGAAGTGATACTGGGAATGGATTGGTTATATCGTTATTACGCTAATGTCGATTGTAGATTGAAAAGAGTAACGCTGAGAAGTCCAGAAGGGGTAGATGTGGTGGTATTTAGTGAAGGATGGAATCCATTGACAAATGTAATTTCAGAATGTCGGCGAAGAAGTTATTGCTACAAGAATGTCAAGGGTTCATTGCTAATGTTCTGGATGTTAGAACCAATGAGAAAGGGATTGAAGGAATTCCTATAGTCAGAGAATTTCCCGATGTATTTCCTGCAGAGTTGCCAGGTTTACCTCCGGACAGAGAGCTATATTTCCAGATTGAGATAATATCGAGAACAGCGCCCATTGCAATGGCACCATACAGGATGGCTCCAAAAGAGTTACAAGAATTAAAGATTCAATTACAGGAGTTACTAGACAAAGGGGTATTAGACCAAGTGTATCACCTTGGGGAGCTCCAGTTTTATTTTTTAAAAGAAAGATGGATCAATGCTTCTTTGTATCGATTACAGACAGCTCAATAAAGTGACCATCAAGAACAAGTATCCACTTCCCCGAATTGATGATTTATTTGATCAATTAAAGGAAGCTTCAGTGTTCTCAAAGTTGATCTACATTCGGGTTATCATCAATTAAAGATTCAAGAGAACATTTCAAAAACGGCGTTTAGAACAAGATATGGTCACTATGAGTTTATCGTGATGCCGTTTGGAGTTACGAATGCACCAACTGCTTTTATGGATCTAATGAATAGGATATTTCAACCTTATTTGGATCAGTTTGTTGTGGTGTTTATTGATAAATTTTAATATATTCAAAGTCAGAAGAAGCATAATTCACACTTACAGATTATTTTACAGATTTTACAAGACAAGAAACTTTATTACAGATTTTACAAGAGTTCGAGTAGATCCCCAAAAGATTAAAACTATTCTGAGTAGGAAGTTCCAAAGAATGTATCAGAAGTGAGAAGTTTTCTGGGGTTAGCTGGTTATTATCGAAGGTTCGTTAAAAACTTTTCAATCATAGTATTACCCCTAACTAAACTGTTGTAAAAAGAAGTAATATTTGTTTGGACTCAAGAATGTCAAGAGAGTTTTGAAAAGTTAAAGAAGATTCTTACAGAAGCTCCAGTGTTAGTTCAACTCGAGTCTGGCAAGAACTTTATAGTGTATAATGATGCGTCTTAGAGTGGTTTGGAATGCGTATTAATGCAAGAAGGCAAGGTGGTAACATATGCTTCGAGACAACTAAAACCGCATGAGAAGAATTATCTAACACACAACCTAGAGATGGCGGTAATAGTGTTTGCTTTAAAGATCTGGCGTCACTACTTGTATGGTGAAAAGTGCTACTTGTATACGGATCACAAGAGCTTAAAATACTTGATGACTCAGAAAGAGTTGAATTTAAGACAAAGAAGATGGGTGGAATTTCTCAAGGATTATGATGTTGTGATTGATTTCCATCCCGGAAAGGCAAATGTGGTAGCTGATGCCTTGAGAAAAGACGTTTGCATCTTTGCGAGCTCTTGATGCTAGATTCGTTAAGAGAAGATAGTGCAATCTGTGCAGAACTGATTGTCAAGCATGGCTAGATCGAATTAAAGAATTACAAATTAAAGAATTGCAAACTAAAGATGGAAAGTGTTTAAAGAAGATACAACATATAAAGAATTGAGAGGGTATAGATTATGAGATTAAGTCTGATGAGAACTTGTATTATCGAGAAAGATTGATAATTCCGGATGATGATGAATTAAAGAATGATTTTTTAAATGAAGCGAAGATACAACATAAAAGAATTGAGAGGGTATAGATTATGAGATTAAGTCCTGATGAGAACTTGTATTATCGAGAAAGATTGATAATTCCGGATGATGATGAATTAAAGAATGATGATTTTTTAAATGAAGCTCATTGTAGTCCATTGACAATGCATCGGAGGAAGATACAACATATAAAGAATTGAGAGGGTATAGATTATGAGATTAAGTCTGATGAGAACTTGTATTATCGAGAAAGATTGATAATTCCGGATGATGATGAATTAAAGAATGATTTTTTAAATGAAGCTCATTGTAGTCCATTGACAATGCATTCGGGAGGGAACAAATGTATATGGATCTCAAGAGTCGATATTGGTGGCCGGGAATGAAGAAAGGCATTACGAAATTTATATCAGTGTTTGACTTGTCACAAGTCAAGTTGAGCATCAGGTTCCATCAGGATTGTTACAACCAATTTCAATTCCTCAATGGAAATGGGAAAACCTAACGATGAATTTTGTCACGGGGTTGCCTTTAACTCCGAATAAAAAGGATTCAATCTGGTGATCGTAGATAGATTGACTAAGTCAGCCCATTTTATTCCGGTACGAACTGATTTCTCCATGGATAAGTATACAGAACTGTATATTATAGATTATACGTTTGCATAGTGTACCTATTTCCATAGTTTCTGATTGAGATCCTAGATTCATATCACGGTTTTGGAAGTCATTACATGGAGCACTGAGAACTCGGTTGAACTTCAGTACAACGTTTCATCCTCAAACGATGGCCAATCCGAGCGAACTATTCAAATTCTGGAGGATATGCTAAGAGCTTGTGTCATTGAATTCAAAGGATCGTGGAAAGGTATTTACCACTTGCTGCGCACAACAATAGTTATCAGTCAAGCATAAAAATGGCTCCTATGAAGCTCTATACGGAAGAAGATGTCGTACGCCCTTGAACTGGTATGAACTTAAGGATCGAGAATTATTGGTCCTGAGTTGATTCAAAATACGGAAGAAAAAGTTCAAGTAATTCAGAATATCTGAAAACTACAGCTGATAGACAGAAATCGTATGATGATTTAAAAGGAAAGAGATTGAATTTCAAGTCGGAGATAAAGTGTTCTTGAAAGTGTCTCCGTGGAAGACAGTATTGAAGTTTGGACGGAAGGAAAGTTGAGTCCTCGATTCATTAGACCTTACGAGATTACTAAGAGAGTAGGACCATATCAACTAATTTTGCCACCTGAAATGGAAAAGATACACAATGTCTTTCATGTCTCAATGCTTAGGAAATATCGATCTGATCCATCCCACATTGACTATGAAGAAATTGAAGTTCAACCATATTTAAATTATGAGGAAGAACATGTTCAAATATTAGCTCACGAAGTCAAGCAACTAAGGAACAAGACTATTCCATTGGTTAAAGTCTTGTGGAGGATCACAAAGTAGAGGAAGCAACATGGGAACATGAAGACATGAGGATTAGTACCCCTACCTCTTTGCATAATGAAAATTCGAGGACGAATTTTCTTAAGGGGAGAGTTGTAACATCCTCAATACCGGGTTAGTGACTAAATTATAAAGTCTCAGAATTTGGTGGTTAAAATAAAATGAATGATAGTATAAAGATTTACATGTGAATTATTGTGTAGGATAGAATTGAAAGGAATAAGATATGGAAGGACAATAGAGTAATTGCAAGGAAAAAATAATTAAAGAAATGATAAGTATATATATAAGGATACACGGGGTGGAAGGGGAGAAAACACCCAAGGCTTCCAGAGTTCTCTTCTTCTTCTTCCTTGTGCGTGTGAACCAAAGCAAAGGTAAGATTTTTTATTATTGAGTTTCTTGTTAAATTTAAGATTGGTTTTTGATTATTAGATGATAACTAAGCTTAAGGAAATCTTAAGTTTATATTAACATCAAAGGATGATGGAGTTAGGAGAGAGATTTAAGATTTGATGTTCTTAAATGAAATCTTGGAATAGAGTTCATAACTAGAATTGAAAGTTAAATTTTACTTGTCATCAATCTAGTTAAGATATACTAGTGTAAAAGTGGAATTCAAACATGTTGAATTTTGATGTAATTCTTGAATTACATATGAAGGATAGGATTTGGAGGTTTAAGATGAAATAAATGAGTATAAATTGGTTTAAGGATGTGTACTAGAGTTAAGAATGAAAAAGGGATTAAACATGAAGGATTTAATCCAAAATGAATGAATTTTTGGGTTCAAAAGAGGATTCTGGGGCAGAGTGCATCGATGCATCAAGGTTAAAACCCAGAATTTTGAAGGTGTATCGATGCACAGTAGCATCGATGCACTCTTTTAAAATATAAACATCGAATGCAATAGTGCATCGATGCATAAGGCATGCATCGATGTATTCTTAATAATAAAACATCGAATACATTTTATGCACGATGCACAAGTAGTGCATCGATGCATACCTTCATTAAAAGAAAAAATTGGCATTTATCTTAATCTAAAGAGTGAACCATTATATATATTACTATAATACTGATATATATCCATGTGTGATTATGTAGATACTAAAGTAAGCTTATTCCATAACGATCAAAGGATTAAAATCGATAAAGCAAGCTAAGGTGAGTGATACTATATTTTTCATATACAATAGTTGTGAACAGCATACATGACAATTATTGTAATACATGCATAAGGCATATATATGTTCATGTGATTGGATAAATGATGTATATATATGAATAGATTCAAATACACATGTGATATGATATTTGATATGAGAACATGACATGAAGTAAGTGACATGAACTACATGATCACAAGAGAAATGACATGAGTACATGAACATATGAAATATAAGAATAATGCCCATAGTATACGATAAGAGAGCTATAGGTGTAATTGGCATGCCAAGAGTCGAGGGTATAATAGTCCTTCGGGACATAGTCCTTCGGGACATATTCCTTCGGGACATAGTCCTTCGGGATGTAGTGATCCTATGGGACATATACAACAGTCATTCGGGACGAATACTAAACTAAGGTTTGGTGCCCCATGAGGGAATTGATACGAGCTGTGGTGATAGCATTAGTGCACAACCTCAATGTACTCACATACCTCTTTTCTCAATAATATACGTGGGCAATTGAAATACAAAGTAAGTGAAAGGTACAAGAAGGTAAGTTTCATGCATGCATGATATGATTATATATGTTATTGTGTAATAGATACATACATATTGAAATGTCATGAAGGAAATGGTAAGAATGCATATTCAGGAAGATATTGTTGCATATTCATTTATTGCCTCACTAAGTCTATGACTTAGCGTGTAAGTGATTTACACGTAGGTACCAAGAAATAAGAAGATTCAGAATAGAAGTGGCACGGACAACAACATTACTAAGAAATCAGATCAGAAGTAATTGACAAAGTAGGTATTTTGTTATGTATAGAGTGTTGGTGTAATAAGTGGTTAATTACGAATGCTCTGATCGATTTCGTATTGAGTGGTCTCTTTTATGTCAATTAAAGTATTTTGTTTTAATGAAAGTTTTAAATTTCTCTAGTTTTCTTTAAGAATCAAAGTTTGAAAACTCAATGTGACATCTCGGACTTGTATTCGGGTCGAATATGAGTTAGGGGTGTTACATTGACAACCCCAACATGTGAGCAAGGGACATGTTCCCAGTCACTTGACCGCCCCCAACAGTGGCAGAGCCAGACAAGAGGTGATTTCGGCACCAAATCAGATTAACGTGCACCAAAATGAGAAATCAACAAGAAAATCAGAAAAGTGAGTGATGCTTTTGGTTGAGGTTTTGACGTTTGTAACTCTTGATGTAATTGGGTATATAAACCCACAAAAAAATAAAGGAGGTCTTTGGAAATCAAGAAATCGAAATACAAATCAAAGTTTTTTTAAGGTAGTAATCGCTTCGTTTTTACCTTGCATGCTTCTTTCTGAAATAAAAAAGGGAGAGAGACTACATGATGTCAGAGATTTATGGTAGAGTCCTCACCATATATAGTGAAGGAAGTGAGAGGGTAAATCCCCTTAATCATTTGCTTCGAGTTTTGTTTGGGGGATTTTAGCCTCTGTTAGGGGAAGTTTTAGGTTAGAAAGGTCAAAGGGTTTTTAGGGAGTTTTAGGTCACTTTGTAGTATTTCAAGCTC
This sequence comes from Hibiscus syriacus, assembly GCF_006381635.1. Lineage (NCBI taxonomy): Eukaryota > Viridiplantae > Streptophyta > Magnoliopsida > Malvales > Malvaceae > Hibiscus > Hibiscus syriacus. The sequence goes on along the minus strand of NW_024062021.1, from coordinate 788,833 downwards.
CGATTTAGGTTTAGATTAGAAGATCTGAGGGTTTTGGTAGTTTTAGGGGATAGTGATCGATCGAGGTTAGAGGGACACCGTAGACGGTAGTCGATTTTTAGGTTTATAAGGTTAAAAGGATCGAGAGAGAGGGTTGAGCTTCTTTTTTTGGATAATTCAATCATATATTACCCAAAGAGCAAGAAATGCTACAAAAACAGTGTTCAAATTACATATTACAAGGAATAGTAATTACAAAATTTACAGTAATCAAATAATACCCCAATTATGCAAAGAGTGATATTAGTAGGATCTAATCTATTAATGTTTCTTCCCCTTAATTGAAATCAACCATTTTCTTTATGGCATGAATCAAATCTTCAATGGTTCTTGAACGTTCTTGAAAAATCCTTTTGTTTCGTTCCTCCCAGAGAGAGTAGATAAGGGCATTGTAAGCAATCTTTAGAATGTATGTGAGAAGGGATTTACCCTTCCATTTAGCAGCAGCCCAAGCAAGGAGATCATTCCATGATAAAAGATTGTTTTGCAAACCATTTAGAGAGAAGACAGCAGGCCATAATGAACTAGCAGTAGGACAATCGAAGAAGAGATGATTCCTAGTTTCCATAGCAGCACCACAGAAAACACAATGACAATCATTAAGGAGACCCATGCGTTGTAACCTTTCTTTTGTTGGAAGCCTATCGAGGAAAACCATCAAGTAATTAAATTTTGTTTGGGGGCGTGAAGAGGGAACCATAGTAGCTTATGCCATTGGACTTTGGGGGACTTAACCCTGATAACATTCCAGATTTCTTTAACTTTTGTCATAGAATGCAGCATAATAGAAATATCTTCTGGTCTCATTTTCAATATTTGCCTTAAGTTCCAGCTCATGGAAGACTTTATCTCAATATTCCAGAAATCATAGACATTAAAGATGTAGTTTCTAAGCCATTCCACCCATAAAGAACCGTTACCTGCTAAAATTTGTTTAATGAGAAGCATCAGACATGCCTTATTCTATGATCTTAAGTCTTTAAGGCCAAGTCCCCCTTCAGATTTTGGGAGACAATTTCTGCCAATTCACCCTTGCACCAGTGGCAGATTTGTCAGTCCCCTTCCAGAAGAACCTTGAACAGAGCTGCTCGATCTTTTTAATAACAGATGAAGGAAGAATTAATTGCCTGCACTAATAATTTGCAATGCTATATAACACTGCTCGAATTAATTCCAATCTGCCAGCATAACTGAGTGATTTACCAGACCAGAAATGTAATCTAGCTTTAATATTATCAATGAGAGAAGAGCAATCTTTTTCAGATATCTTCCTGATGACTAAGGGGATACCTAAATAACGATGGAGACTGCTAAGCTTAAAGCCAGTAATCTGTTTAATTTTCTCAAAATCAACAGAGGGGATACCAACAGCAAACAGATAACATTTAGAAGCATTAAGGCTTAACCCAGACATCTCATAAAAAAGATCAAGGACAGTAGTAACACCAAAAACAGAATCCACATACCCTTTACAAAATATTAAAAGGTCATCGACAAAATAGAGGTGAGTAAGAGCAATTCTTTTGCATTTTGGATGGTATCCAAAAGCACCTTTAGTTGCTGCCATGTTGAGGAGTCTTGAAAGAATATTCATTGAGAGAACAAAAAGAAAAGGAGAGAGGGGATCTCCTTGCCTAACTCCTCTTGCACCTTTGAAATGAACAATTAAGGTCCCATTAAAAAAGATAGTAGGTAGCAGTACAAAGACAGATTTCAATCCAGTTAATGAAGACATGAGGAAGACCTAGAGCTTTTAGAATAGCAATGATAAAATCCCAATTTAGAGAGTCGAATGCTTTGTGAATATCAATTTTCAAAGTGCATCTAGGAGAGATATTATTCCTGTTGTAGCCTTTGACAAGTTCCTGAGGCAAAAGGGTATTGTCAACAATATTTCTGCCTTTGATAAAAGCAGTTTGGTTGAGAGTGATGAAGTCAGGAAGAAATTTGGAAAGTCTGCTGACCAATATCTTATAGATTGCTTTGTAAACCACAGAGCAGCATGAAATGGGTCTGAAGTCTTTGACTTTACTTGAATTTGGAATTTTTGGAACCAATGCAATGGCAGTGTCATTAAAAGCAGGAAGCAAAAAAGAATCCTTGAAGAAATGTTTTATGGCAGCAGTAGTGTCTTCAGCAATGATAACCGATGACTTTTTGAAGAAAATAGGAGAGTACCCATCTGGGCCAGGGGCTTTGACATTCCCTTGGGTAAATAAAGCTTCTTTTATTTCCTCATTTGAGACATTTTTTATAAGATCAACAGTAGATTCAGAAGGCAAGGATAACTGAAGAAGATGATGACTGAAGAAGGTCCTTTAAGAGATGAGGATCAAGGGGTTTAACATTTAGGTCAGGGGAACCTAACAGATTAGAGAAGAAGTTTATAACTTCAGAGGACATACCATCAAAAGTTTCTAATATATTCCCTTGATCATCAACCAGAATTATGATAGTGTCTCTTTTCTTTTTAAAAGCAACAACAGAGTAAAAAACATAGTGCATTTATCATCCTCCTTAAGCCATTGAACCTTGGCTTTTTGTTTTAAGAACATATTTTCTGCATCTTCAAGAGTTTTTAATTCTTTTTGTAATTTAAGCTCATCTTCAAAAACAACCTCCCCTTTAAGAGTTTTAATTTGCTGAAGTTCTAGTTCTGATTATTTCTTTTTTACTCAGTCTGACAAGTCACTGTAGAAAGTATGGTTAAGCTCCTTAAAATGAGGCTTTAGTCTCTTCAGCTTAGTGAAAGGATTTGAATAGGGTTGCCAAATGAAGGAATTTGCCAAGAGTTATTGACAACATTCAAAAAATTTGGGTCTTGGGTCCAGAAATTGAAGAATTTAAAGGGTTCTAGCCGATTAGCTTGGGTCTCTTTGTAAAGCCATAAAATAGCAAGACAGTGATCTGATGTGCCAAGTGGAAGAAACTCTACATGAGAAGAAGGGAAGGAATTCATCCCATTATGATTGACAAGAACTCTATCAAGTTTCTTAGCAAGGAAGGAGCTTTGTTGTTTGTTACTCCAAGTAAAAGAAAGGCCAAAATAAGGGTGATCAATGAGGTCATCAGTTACAGTCTCTTTGAAGTCTCTCATAGCAGAAGAATTATTTTTCTTTATTATTATTTGTATTGCGATTTTAAATTTACTCTTACATGTTTTTTTGTTCTTATTTATTTATTTATTTAATTCTAATTGTTTTCTTCTATTTCATTTTTATAATTCTATTTTAGTTTATAATTAGAACTTAGATTTATATTCAAATCCTTAGATTTATATTTATTTTATATTTGGAGGGCCACATTGAGTTCTTTTTTCGAGTTGGAGGGCCACATTGAACAAAAAACGATAGGACCACATTGGTTTTTTTTTTTTAAGTTGGAGGGCCTTGGATGCCTTTTGCCTATTAGTTTCTTATTAATATTATTTTGGTAAAAAACATAATAGGACCTTGTACTTTTTAAAAAAAAGCAATATGGTTCTCGTATTATTTTTTCTCTCGATATGCCCCTTCAACCCAATGTGACCATTTAACCAATGTTTTCGTCGTTTGACTGTTACGGTTGTAGACATCCATTTTCTTAAAAGATAGAACTAGCAAGAGTTTCTCTCCTATGCGGACTATTCCACCACCATATCTTTTAAAGAAACAACTACACCAACAAACGTGCAACAACTAGCAAGTAGTCTAGTTGCATTAGGATTCTATTGTTAATAGGATTATAAAAATAGTTAGTTTTTTTTCACTATAAATACATGTAATCCTCCCCATTTGTAGGACACGATTTACATACAAAATACAGAGGAAAGCACGAAAAATACAAAAGCAAAGCTATTGTAAACGATTCGAAAAGGAAATAAAATGTAACATCTTTTTTACTTTTGATTCGGTCTCTTACATTTACGTTTTAATTATTATTGTTTTATTTATTTAACTTTATTTATACGCACATTTCCCTTGTTACTCATTTTATTTATTTTGTTATTTTTCTTTTCTTTTTTTTCATGTAATATATTTTACATTTTATGCATTTTCTTTTTTACTTTAGTATATATTTTATTTTTTTTAGATTATATATATATATATTTTTTTTATTATCAGTTTTATTAATTTATATATATATATATATATATATATATATTTACTATTTTTTATTTTTTTATTTATTATATATATATATATTATTTTTACTTTTTTATTATTATTTTATTTATTTGTTTTATTTATATATTTTTTCTTTTTCTTTATTTTTTTATTTTTTTATATTTATTTTACTTACTATTTTATATTTGCTTTCTTTATCTTATCTTTTATTTAATTTGTTTTTTCTTCATTTTAATTTTATTTATTTATTTCTTACATTTTTTATATAACATGATTTTTTGACTTTCTTAAGGCCACACCTTTAAAACTATCTAAGGTAAGTAATTGTGATCGTATTTTTACCTTTTAATTTTAAATTACAATTTTCTTAATTTAAGACAACCGGCAAATTAATTGGTATCGAAGGGCGGTTCAAGGGTGCTAATCCTTTCTTGACCGTAACCGACTTCCGAACCCGACACATTTCTGGTAAAAACGCAGATCAGGTAAGATGGTGTCCGACCCACCTAAATTCGTTTTAAAGTGGTCGGTGGCGACTCTCAACCCAATTATTTCAAGTCGAAGCCCAATTCGGGGCCCAACCGAAAGACGGTTACGACAATGGTCCTGACGTGACAGTTCACGATATTGATGTGATGGTTCACGACACTAACGTGGCAGTCCATTTGTCATGTTTAAGTTACCAATTTAGTTCATCTACCATGTAGTTCATCACGTTATCAACCACCGTGAACCATCACGTCAATACCGTGGACCGCCACATCAACTCCGTAACGATCAAACGACGAAAAACATTGCTCAAATGGTCACATTGAATTTATTTTCTGAGTGAGAGAGTCACATTGAAAGAGAAAAAATAATACGATAGCCACATTAATTTTTTAAAAAAATACGTAAACCTCTAATTCCTTTTTGCCTATTATTTTTCACACTAAAATTTATTTTTTTTAAAGACCCTAAGTTTTATAATTTCTCGAAAAATATCAAATCCTTAATCCATGAATTCATAAATCCCAAAATCCCTTAAACAACCCAAGATCAAGCAGCGAGCGAAGATTCTGACCGCTCGATTTTGGTTTGTGCAGCAGTATAACCTTATCGACGATAACACACAAGCAATAGTTGAGTGGAAAAAGTAAACTTACGCGACGGGGTTAGCGACCAGGTTTGTAAGTACTCTATATTGAGCAATGACGGGCGACGACAATAGAAGAAATGACTTGTGGTGATTGATTTAAGGGTAGTATATGAGATTTAAATATTTGTGTTTAAGGATTTAGGGAACCTTGAATAATTTAAGGATTTTATGAGGTTTTATGAAAATTAATGATTTTATTTTTTAAAAATAAAATTATAAAAAAATGTTACATGTCAAACACTGATTGGATGACAAATTTTTTAACTATTATAGACTTTAAATAATAGCATAATAGATGTTAGACATCTAATTTAATCATAAAACTTTAAGTACCTAAAACAAAAAAGATATAATATACACAATTATCTTTTAACTAGACTATAAATATTAGCCATATAATTAATAATTTTATTCAACCTTCTTCATTTGCCTTTCATATCAAATAAAGTTTTTAAGTTGACTCGGCTCAAAACATATTTAAATATGTATATGGCTTTAGTTCATACCAACAAACATTATTTAAAAAAAAAACTGAAATCTTAGTGTAATTGGCAAAAGCTTGGAAGGGTCACATTACTGTTGATTGAATTAACATGAGGAATAGGATTGAGGTCAACTAATGTAAAGAAAGGGTGTTGCAGAAATGGGTCCAACAGAACATTTGAAGATACGATGGTGAAAGCCAACAGCCCCAATGGCACCACTGTTTACACCCCAATGTGGGATTTGATAGCAAAGTTTTGGTTAGTGAGTGAGCTTCAGTGGACAAACCATGTCTGGTTGTAATCCTCTCTCAAAATCATAATAATAAATCTCTTAATCATTCGCATTTTTCTATTGTCATCTATTTTCACAAATTAAATCTCACTTTCAAATAAAAATATAAGCTTCGTTTAATTATGTTGGTCCCATCTAATAATTTAACATTATTTAGTTATATTTTTTTTAAATATAATATTATTATTTGTTTAAAATATGTCATTTATAAATATTTATTTTCGTTGATGATAATATTTGAATTGTGATGGTTATAAGACGATTCATTTAATTTAGATGAAGTATGGTTATAGCATTATAGATAATTCATATCATCTTATTAAAATATATCTAATAGAAAAAGATAACATAAAGTTGAAGATTCGGTTCGACTCTTTCCATCTTGACTGTGAATATTTATAGTGGGTTTGTCGATGTCAAACTTAGGATCCAACTCGAGATTTCTAAAAAAATTACATTCTCTTTAATTATTGAAATCATCAAATAAATTAATTTTGTATTCATCTAAATTTTGATGATCAGTATAATATTTTAGTTTCCTTTTCATGCATCGTTAAAAAAAAGCAAATTCAAACCCTTACCATTCCCACTCTATAAAAGCCCTTAGTCCAACAACCAACGAGAAAAATCAACTATCCGAAACGCACAATTAGCCCAGCCATTCCCAAACTATGTCCGTTTCCATATCCACTCGAGATCTTCAAGGTTTGCTTGGAGAATTCTACCCTAGAAGGTTGCTGCTTCCCACGCCACCGTTTCAAACACCATCGGCGGCAGCTCCACCGCACCCAGAAACTCAACGCAATTCTTCGGATCCATACACCAGTAACAACAGCTTCCATGCCAACTTTGCTATGGTTCTATCAGTCCTCTCGTGTGCCCTTATTTGCTCACTAGGACTCAATTCCATCATCAGGTGTGCACTAAGGTGCGCCCGTTTAGTAGCTTCGGAATCCACCGCCTCCACCGCCTCGGGTCGGTTACCAAACAGAGGGGTCAAGCGCAAGGCCTTGAAGACTTTTCCGACGGTGAACTACTCCGCCGATTTGAATCTCCCCGGTTTGGACTCGGAGTGCGTCATATGTCTGTCGGATTTCACGACAGGTGACCGCGTGCGGCTTCTACCCAAGTGCAACCACGGGTTCCACGTTAAGTGCATTGATAAGTGGCTAAGCTCCCATTCGTCTTGCCCCAAATGCAGGCACTGCCTCGTCGAGACGTGCCAGAAGATCGTTGGGTGTAGCCAGGCAAGCTCGTCGCAGCCGCCGACGGTGCAAGAAACCGTGTGAGCATACCGCCGGTAGATCGTGAAGGTTTGATGCATAGTTATAGGTGAATTAGCTTATTCGATTTTTGTTTTTTACTGTATCATATGCAAGCCAGAGTAGTATTTACAAACAAGTGTAAATTGATGTATTGTTTGAAATTTGTTCATTACGAAAAGCTGTTGATAACTTAAAACAGAACAGATGCAAATTGAACTCTACTCTGTTTATTATTTCATTAAAAACAGTAACCATCATCACTCGTAGTCATCCGGAAACGAAACAGGATTTTATGCTGCGACTAGGGAATAATTTTTTTTAAAAATTTTAAAGATAAAACCAACAAGGCTATAAAAAAACGTGAGAAAATAAATTATTATTAGATAACAAATTAGAGCATAACCCTACCCACCTCTTGTTTTATTGCCCTCTTGATTCCATGGTTTCATCCCGATTAATTCGGATCGACTCGTATTGTACACCTGATTTTGGTGGACGAGTCTCCCAACGGGGATTTTCTATATACACAATGAGTCAATGACTCAAATCTGAAACATTATTTAAGCGATATCAAGTTGTTTATCACTTGAACCGTTGAGTTATTTCAAACATCAAGAGGATGAATAGTTTTGCAATTGTGAGATAGAATGAATGATGAAAACGCAATATGCTGAAGCAACGATATAGAGCACAAAAATGAAATGGGAGCTGAAGGTGAATCCACTAACATGTACATATGGTTTCAAATCAGGGGAAAGAATTGTACCAAAAGGTGGATTTTGTTTCATAGTTCTAATCGCATGAACCATTTCATAATTCATAGTGGAAGCCAACTAATAATTAACCTCACTACCCTGCCCGACCGCCGTTTTCCGATTGGCGAAGGGAAACAAAGCATGAGACTGAAAAGAGGAAACCACCATAATCATTTAGATATGCTCCAAATTATGACAAATTTTAAACGCAGTGTTAGGATTTTTTAGGGTAAAGCTTACAAATGCTTCCCACTATATTGTTTTGTTGAGTCTCTGATTGTTAAAAATTATAAAATGTTTTTGATTATAAGATATTATTTATTGAGTTCTCCGACTATTAAAAATTGCAAAATTGTCACTTAATTATTCGTATATTTCAAAACCATCATTTTTTGTTAAAAATTGACGTCCTCCTGAGTTGGACGTTAACATACTGATTGGAATATGATAATCATATTTTAATGATGTCTATTGGCATCGTCGTTGCTTTCAAGCACTGACTCGTCAACATAATGTTTCAAGTACTAGCTCGACCACATAATGTAAACAAAGATTTGATACATAAAATACAACTAAAATAATTCTATGATTATATTTTATCATATCTCAGCTAACAAGTTAACATCCATATCGAACTATCATCAATTTTTCAACAAAAAAGATCGAGTTTCAAACATATAAATAATATGAAGATCATTTTATAATTTTTAATAATTATAAAACTTAATAAAATAACATCCTATAACCAACATTAACTTTAGAGTAGTTAAAATAAAGAATTTTTAACCAAAAAAAAATTGTGCACAACCAGACATTAACATGGCACCATAATTTGTCGGACAATGATTAGAAGGGTACATTGCATTTCCCAGGACTGGTGTGATTCTTATTGGACGTGGACAGTCCACGAATACCAATTCGACACAGCTACTTATTGCAGTCCTTTCTCAAAAGCAATACGCACTACAATCAAACAGTGACAATTCATGATTTCCCAATGACCCTGTTCCATCAACTTACTTTTGTTAAATCCGGATATTAATGTTTATTTTTTTTAATTTTGGATTAAAATTTTATATAATTTTTAATTGATGGGTATTTTTTCAAAAGAAAAAGCTTCAAATTTAAGATTATAATTCGGTGGAAAAGCTTCAATTTTAAGATTATAATTTGGAGTTGCTTAGATCAAAACTTGTGTATGTAAATATTATAAAGAAAGATGAATTATATATTTTGTTCGTCCACTTACTCTTTTGTGATTTTATTTTGGTTACTTTTTTTGTAATTATAGTTATGTTTTAATCATTTATGTTATAAAAATAACAATGAGGTTGATATATCACTATAAGATTATTTCATGCCATCAATGAAATAAATTATTACATCAATAATTTTATTTATTTTCTAAAGATAAATGATCAAAACAAAACTAAAACATAAACTTAAGTATAAATTTTAAAAAATAATTATATAACCAAAATGAAACGACGAGAATAAGTAGGTGACTAAGTATGTAGTTTATTCGGTAAAGATTTGAATAAGAATCATGGATTCCCATCGTATAGACTACTAAAGTTTACTCGAGTATGTAGATATTTATATTTATATTTTTTATTAATTGTGATGATTATAAGATAATATATCTTAAAAAATAGTGTTTTGACAACATATACATTCTTCAAACATAATTGTTTAAACTCATACCATTAAAAAAATATATAACATTCTCTCTTATCACTTAAATCACGTAATAAATTATGCATCATCTTTAAATCTTTAACTTATAAAATAATTTTCCATGAAAAAAATTATAAAGTCGGACCATTCCATACGATTGTATGAATCTTCATAAGTTAACCATACAAATGCAGATATGCAATCGATTGGGCGATTCATATACACATTTTAAGCCCTTTGACTGTGTACAAAACCCAATGGAGACCCGAATTGTGTAGGAGACCCCCACAACGTAAAGTCAACGGTACTCTTTTATCAGTTTGGAGATTATTTTTATATGTTTTTTTTTGTTTCGTAACAAATTTTGAGATATTGCCGGAAAGTAATAGATGGAGTTGGAAGGAAGAATATGAAGAGTGAAGGTGGACCAATTTGGAGATTTGGCTTTGACATTGTTGGTCGCCATGAAAAATTGAAGAAAATACTTCCCATATTTAGTAATGGATATTAGATCGAGTCGAATTCAGTCAAAGTATTTTAAATTATTTTATTTAACGTATCGTATTTTATAATTTAAATTTGATTTAAAAATAATTTTAAGTGGAGTATTTATAAGATTTGAATCAAGTTGAATTGTTCAAAGTTCTATTTAAATTTAATTATAGGCGTTTATAATGTTACAATAATATTTGATTTTAATTCAAACAATATTTTATAACCAAATATGATATACATATATATTTGTTCATATTACTTCGTACATATATCATGAAAGTTAAGGAATTCAACTATTGATTACAAAAAGTTTTGAGTTATTCGAGTTCTATTTTAAAGCTCAACTCGAATTTAAAATCTTTTTATTCACGAATAAGTTGAATTTATAAAATTACAAATTAAAATTTAAAAATCAAACAAATTAACAAAATAATTTTTTGAATGAGATCAAGTTTTACTCAACCTACCCATGGGCCATAGTTACTAACCATTTGAGTGACGGAAGTTATGTTTGTCCGACCAGAAGGCTTTTGACCCTAACTCGTATATTTCCCTTTAAAAGAAAATTTATCGGCACAAATCAAGTTATATCCATAGTTAAAGAATTATTTGTTGTCCCTAGAACTCCTAAGTTTGAGCACAAGTGATTGTACATTGTATTTGAGTTTTTATTATCAAATAATTAAGACATACAACAATGTGTAATCACTTTAGATTAATTAAAAAAAACTTTTATCGAGTATTAGGGCGAGTGATATTAGCAAATAGCCTTAATGGGGTTTGTAACTGAACTAGTTGGGCTTTAACAGTTGGGTTTAGTTTTTGTCCAAGTACATTTATTTAGGCCCACGCATCAATTTAATAAGCCATATGGTCCGTTATTTTAAGGTAAGTACTAAAACTAATTTAGAGTTTTCATTTTAGTCCCTAGAAACCTACTTTTGTATTTTAGTTCAAACCTATTTTAGTCCCTAGAATTTTCCGTGCCACTTTTAAGTATGTATAAATTTAGTGGTAAACTTAAAATGAAGTTTTTTATGACCTTTGAGTGCGAAATGATAATTTTAGAAGTTCATCTTTAATATAAAATATTGTCTATGTCCCCGACAACAACCACTTCTCTGCTCTCATGTTAATACCACAAAGTAATCGATGGCAAAGCCCCAAAGCACTAGAAAAAAAAAAACAAAGGATACGTTATCTCCAGCCACCCCTCTGGATTGAAGATTCCAAGCAACACATGATGATTTTTTTTTGTAAAAACATTCATCACTTATGTTTTCTTAAACAAATTAAATTCTAAATTAGGACACAAATTGAGCATCCATCAACAATGTACAACACTTTGTTTGGTAAGACGGAAAGGAGTCGGAATATAAACTTCTGTATTCCGACTCATTTCCATCATTCGCATCTAGTAAAGTCGGAAAGATTTTACAGATTACAACTCTTTGCAAAAATCGAAGTAAAAAAAAACACTCCCATCATGATCAAGGTTTGTATTTTTGTTGGAAGGAAGAAAGAAGGGAGAGTTTTAACTGAACTGGAAAGGAGGCTTCAATTGGGAGCTTCCCACTCAACACTGTCAACCCTCTGCCATTCAACTTTATCACGTTAACTGCTTTACTATCCATTTTCCCATCATCAAATGCTAAAGTTAGTAAAAAGTGAAATTTCTCTATTACCTCTTTTGAAATTGGAGAAGAATCGAGTACTATATGACTTGAACTTAATTTTGATATTTTATCTGTTATTTCAATTCTTTTAGTCATTTAGGTACCTGCATTAGGATTTACAGATATTTGATTTGGACTTATTGAATGAATTTAGCGATAAAAGGAAAAGTTGTTGTCTTTACAGGATTTTGATGCGAATAATTGTGTCTACGAGATGTGCGTACTCTACTAATAGGGTAAGAAAATCTGAACTTATACTACATCTTATAATCACCATAAATTATTAAACTTTTTTAATAACATCCTGAAATTCAGGTACCGAAATGCATATTTATCTATTCTTTTAGCTACCCTTTAGAATGTGTAGAGTTGTCTTTTCATTTTCTATTTTTTTAAATATGTTGTTGATGATATCGATTAAATGCTAATCCATGAATGTTTATCAAGTCTGACCACTTCAAAATTTAATAATAGTCTCGGTATTTGACTTTTGAACTTGACACGATTTCATCCAAATATTATTTTTTAGAAAATATATAACATTTTTTCTTCCAACTCAACTCTCTCAACACTGAAATCAAGCCATAAATCCAACGTTCCATGGTAATTCTAGGTCAAGTAACAATCAAAATGATGTTTCCGACCTCTTTTATTTCAATGTCTGAATTACTAGGACCATCTTCCTAAGCATCCGATTTCGATTTTTCTGCCTCTTGCTGCTGTTTCCACTGCTCGGGGTGAGAGCTTTCTTTATATAGAGGCATGAATTTGCTTCATTTCCTCTTCCAGTGCAGCATTTACTATCCGATGCCTCTCCAGAAGTCTCTTCCCCTCGAATTGTTCCGACACAATCTCGATTACAAAACTTGCACCGGACCTGATCTGATCAAATAACTCAGCATAGTATTTAAAATTGATGGATTACGGCCAAAAGGTTAAAATAAAATGCTCAGAATATAGCTCACCCTCCGGACGTATCAGTCACTTCCTGAAACAAACAAATACAAAGATGAGTTTACACAAAAATAATATCAGACATACATGCATCAAAATCGAAAAGAAATAGATCTTAAGGCACTCCTCTGTTCAAGTATAAGTAACATATAATAAACATGTAAGAAAATTTTCATTTTCATGTTACTAGAAATCATCAACGCAAGAAAACCGATCAGGAAATCTCAAATAAAAAATATGACTAACCTAGTCAGAAGGGAACCCTGCCAGACAAACAAGTTGTCACGTGTGATTGAACATGTAATCTCATACTCATATTCTATGTTGCACGGGGACGACAAAGGAAGGCCGTTTCAAGTACCCGAAACGTCCCTGGCACGGGACGATACGGGGACGGCTGAGGAACGTACCGGGGACGTGCCACGCTGGCAGGGTATGACCGAACGATACGGGGATGTTTCGGTGCTTGCAAGGGACGTTTCGGGGACGGCCTTCATCTGCCGTCCCCGTGCAACTGCAGCATAAAATGGCCGATAAACAAACCATTGTTGCTGCTGATTTTGCTGCAACGAGCGGAACATCGACATACGGGTTGGAGTATTTCCATATTGTTGAGGAAAGTAAACTGGCTGCTGAGATGCATCGAAAGCGAAAGGAAAAATAAGTTTAGAAGATGGGAAAGAAGAAGACGAAGGAGAACTAGTGGAAACAAGGGAGGATGAAGAGAACGAAACGAAGAAGCAGCGGATTGGATCGAGTGCCAACCCAGACCCATATCATCTCACCAAGCTCGATAAATCTCTCTGTAGCGCCTTCTCGAATCGAGCCGAGGCAAGGTCGAAGCTACCCGAGCACTTCAAGACTGTGACGGAGCACTTCGAATCGAACTCATCCATTTCAAGACTATGTTCAACAAAGGTAAGATCTTGCTTAGTCTGAACAGGTATTTAAATGCTTTGACTGCTTCAAAGCAGCTCTCTTTGATCCCCGGGGTAATGGGAATCTCAATATTGTTAATGGGTATTTAGAGAAATGTAAGAAACTCAGTTTCAAATTCCATTGCCATGTGTCGACAGAGCTAAAAAAGGTTAAAACAACTTGCAATGTCTTTTTGTTGTTTGCAAGAATACAATATCAGAAGTTTATCTTGATATTGAGGATGTCACTGTTTGATTTTGATGATATCACACCTAAAGACTCTATTTTTTATCTTAATTTAAATTTTGAGATTTGATATTTTAATATTGTGATTTATTTATGGATTTTATTATTTTAAAATTAATATTATTGTTTGAATCTTGATATTTGATTTTATTTATAATTTTAAAATTATTTCTGTATTTTTAAAAATTAATGTTTCCTGTCCCCGTCCCCATGCAACATAGCTCATATTAATAGGGACAAAGAATGCCGATGACAATGACCACAAGGCCAAGTCAATATTACATAAGAATCGAAAGAAAGGATAAATATGTGAGTTCAAAACCATTTGGGTACATGGCAAATGTTCTAAACCAACGAGAAATATGCAGTAGTATATGTTATGGAAGACTTCCCTCATGCAGCAAGAAGAACAAAATGAAAAACAAAAAAGACAGGTGACACTGACACTTCGAAGAAGATGGTACAACATAGAGGAGGTACTAACAACTAACACCATTAAAGCAATTAATCTTTTCCATAAAAAACCAGTGTGTATAAACCTATTTGGAAAATGTCCAGTAAACTTTCTTCCCAAGTTGGCCCAATAATGATCAACTGCATTCAAATAGGCAGAAAACGACCGTCGTGTTCTTCTACCAGCAAATGAAAGTATTCCAAATATTTGATCTTACATATTCACAATCATATGAGGCGACAATCACAAAAGATTAGTTCTCATTGAAACTCGGTCAATCATGCTAGAAGACAAGTCAGCTGGAAGCTAGAATGTCACAATTACTCCTCGTCAAAGCCTTGAATATTGAAAATGGCTATTACAAATGCCATAGCCAAACCTTTTAGATATTAAAAGAAAAAAAAAAAAAGGAAAATTAGCATTTGATATTCTACTCTCAGGTGAGACCAAAGGCAATATGATAGGGTACCATCTTCATCTCAAAGCTTTATTCTCAGACATTTCGAGAGTAACATAAAAAACTGAGGAAAAAATCATTAAAGTAAGCAATCAGCATGGCTCTCATCAATTCAAAATATGTTGTCCCCCAAGCATTCTACCAAAAATTGAAGTTCTACCCATAATCCCCTTGCATTTTCCCCAACCTATTTTTACTTCATTGATATTAGCAAACAAAACATATTCGTTTTGCATAAAGAGTATTATCATGCGTTTTGTCCTAGAAATAAAACACATTTAATCATTAATTCTTCAAAAAAAAAAAAGGAAAAGCAAAGAAATAGCAAGATTTTGTTCATGGGTTATTATATTTGAGGAAACATCAATAGAATTGCATACTTTTAACCTAACATGAAACGCAAACAGGAAACATAGAAAGAACCCAGAACGAACGAGGTTGCTCAAACTTCAATTCAGAATAAACAAAACGTGAAAAAGAAAAGTAGAGAGAAAGGGGAGGGTACCACATGAAGGGGCTTTAATTTTGAAGTCAATGAAGATTCAACTTGTTCCTTTGTTACTCCCATCTTTTCTCTGTCTGTCCGTGTAGTCACTCTTTAGAATATAAACGAAGAATAAAATAAAGGATAAACTATATTCGTGTACACTTAACTATTACGTATTTTCATTTTGATCATCAGTCTTTCTATTTTGTTAATTAAATCATTTAAATATGTAAGTTTTGTCAATCAAAATCACTCGACTATTTAAGTATTGACAATTAAACCACATGCTGGTAATATTTGAGGGGCTAACGTGATAGTTAAAAAATTATACATTTACATATTTGATCCTTATTAGTTACACATTTAATCAATTTAGTTCTAATTTAAATCAATAAATTTGAAAAATATAGACATGCTTGAATTTAGAACCTCTAGAGAATAAAATTATCTTTTACTACTAAATTCACTTGATTAATTCCACAAACTATTCATTTTAGACATTGATTAAAAAAAGTAATAGAAAATATTAAATAAGAGTTTTTAAGCATTTTAATGGAGTATCTCAAAACACTTTTATAAAAATACTTATTTTTAATTTTTGGGTTTGGTTTAGAAGGATAGTTTTCTTTTCTTTTCTTTTTTAAACAAAAAGACTTTTCGTCTCAAATTCATCACGTTCTTGGTGGGATATATAAAGTGGGAATCTTTGTGGGTTGCAGGGTACACCGGCTGGATTTGTTACATGTTTTGACGAATACCCAGTGGAAAAGAGAAGCTGAAAGAAGACATGACATCAATGGAGAATATCTGCAGCAACTCCTCCATTTGCAGGAACATAACCCTCGTGCAGTTGGAGTTTGCTTTTGAACATCCACTGCCATTGATGAAGCCGCCATTACCTGTATACAACAACGTTAATTACGACAATGATTATTCGTCAAATTCAAACATGATGTTTTATATGATGATGATGATCAGCTTGACACTTCATTGGAGAAACCATTTTCAGACCTTTGGTCATGGGATAATTGGCATTAGTTGGCCCTTTCTATGTACTTATAATAAGCATTAGTCTGTTTCAAAAAGGAACCGTAGGAAGTGAGTGAAGGGCGAATTCGTTCATGATCCAGTCAGTTTTGGTGGCATGTTTTCGGTCTCTTTTGTTATCTTGATTAAACCTATGGAAAGTTAGAGGTCTTTTATAACCCATCACTCCTCCATTTGCTGATGAAATTGCCTTTACATGACTCGTTGCCTTCCACCATCCTCGACCCATCACTTCCCCTGAGTCGCTCTCCCTTTTGCAGTAGTAATACCTTTCCTTCTTGTTTAATCCCACTCTATTTTCACTCCCTGCAATAAAATTTATTGGCCTGCTATGATGAATGAATGCTTGTTCCATTAAACATGCATGGCCTTATTATTTGACAACTAAGCAGAATTTTATGTTAAAAGACGAACTTTTAAAATTTTATAGAAGAAAATTATCAACAGAAGATACAAAGAAAATATATGAAATATATGATAATTTAAAATTTATAAGAACCATTGTCCGGTTGCCCCTAGGTGCATCCATGAGTCTAAACTCATAGATTATAAGCACTAATGCTACATATTTTATATGCTAAAAAAACCCATCTTCTAACATGCAAATGAACCTTTTAAAATGAATATTTGGTAAATACGGATCAATTTTTGTCTTAAAAATGATTTTTCTTAAATTATTTTAAAAGATATTCACCTACCTAACTCAAAGCTCGATAGTGACTCCAAATTTTAATTAAATAAATTTTTGAATTAAAGTCATAATTATTTCTAAATTTAATTTATTTATAGATTTTGAGTTTACTCTAAAAAGGAAAAAATATGATATCAACATCGTCAAATGAGAATATTAATTAAAGCTTACATTTTCTCCCCCCTTTTTGATGTATTGGTTGAAATTAATTAAAGTAGTTTCATCTTTCTTGACTTTAATATGCTTTCATTTATGTTAGGGTAATGTAATAATGTGTATTAATATTTGGAAAAAAACCATCGGAACTCTGAGAAAATTAAGAACATTTCTCTGCAAGCTTGCAACAATTTTTTAGGATGTTTTTAGACTGAAATAAGCATGCGAACTGATGAAAACCAAACCGAAGGAATGATGACTGAAAGATTCATGCAACATGGGACAGTGTTTTTGTTGCCAGGGTTCAATGTTACGACAGACAATTAATGGTCCACCCCCTTCGAGAGGACGTCACATGCAAAGCACACCACGAGGTCGAACTGTGCAGTCAAATGTTTGAAGGGTGATACCAAAGGAAGAAGAAGAAGAAGAAGAAGAAGAAGAAGAATTTGAAGGGTGATACCAAAGGAAGAAGAAGAAGAAGAAGAAGAAGAAGAAGAAGAAGAAGAAGAAGAAGAAGAAGAAGAAGAAGAAGAAGAAGAAGAAGAAGAAGAAGAAGAAGAAGAAGAAGAAGAAGAAGAAGAGAAGAAGAAGAAGAAGAAGAAGAAGAAGAAGAAGAAGAAGAAGAAGAAGAAGAAGAAGAAGAAGAAGAAGAAGAAGAAGAAGAGAAGAAGAAAAGAAGAAGAAGAAGAAGAGAAGAAGAAAAGAAGAAGAAGAAGAAGAAGAAGAAGAAGAAGAAGAAGAAGAAGAAGAAGAAGAAGAAAAGAAGAAGAAGAAGAAGAAGAAGAAGAAAAGAAGAAGAAGAAGAAGAAGAAGAAGAAGAAAAGAAGAAGAAGAAAAGAAAAGAAGAAGAAGAAGAAGAAGAAGAAGAAGAAAAGAAAGAAGAAAAGAAGAAGAAGAAGAAAAAGAAGAGAAGAAGAAGAAGAAGAAGAAAAGAAGAAGAAGAAGAAAAAAGAAGAAGAAGAAAAGAAGAAGAAGAAGAAGAAGAAGAAGAAGAAGAAGAAGAAGAAGAAGAAGAAGAAGAAGAAAGAAGAAGAAGAAGAAGAAGAAGAAGAAGAAAGAAGAAGAAGAAGAAGAAGAAGAAGAAGAAGAAGAAGAAGAAGAAGAAAAGAAGAAGAAGAAGAGAGAAGAAGAAAAGAAGAAGAAGAAGAAAAAGAAGAATTTGAAGGGTGATACCAAAAAAAGAAGAAGAAGAAGAAGAAAAGAAGAAGAAAGAAGAAGAAGAAGAAGAAGAAGAAGAAGAAGTTTGAAGGGTGATACCAAAGGAAGAAGAAGAAGACATGTATTTTTATTTTTCGATTATCAACTTAAACTTGTGTTAATAGGTTAATGGAAGAAATAATGGTAAGAAGAAGAAGAAGAAGAAGAAGAAGAAGAAGTTTGAAGGGTGATACCAAAGGAGGAAGAAGAAGAAGAAGAAGAAGAAGAAGAAGAAGAAGAAGAAGAAGAAGACATGTATTTTTATTTTTCGATTATCAACTTAAACTTGTGTTAATAGGTTAATGGAAGAAATAATGGTAAGAAGAAGAAGAAGAAGAAGAAGAAAAAGACATGTATTTTTATTTTTCGATTATCAACTTAAACTTGTGTTAATAGGTTAATGGAAGAAATAATGGTGTCCATACTCGATTTTCCTTTGGCGTTCTCCCTTTTATCCTCCCGTATCCTTGGTTTTATTTCAAACTTGATTTTTTCTTAATTTCATGGTACGTGTAAGCTTAATTTTTTTTACTTCTTTTTTTATTATTAATAGGTGAAGGAATCAATCTAATTTCCGCTCTTTTTTTAACACCATCACAACTAGGGATGACAACGGGTCGAATCTAGACCGAATCTAGTTAAACCCAAATCTATACCCATTTTCACATCTTGGATCCAGACCTGCCCTTGATCCACAGGTCTAGAAAATTGGAACCCGAATTCATATCCAACGAATCTCATGAATCTGGGTCTAAAGTGGGTTTAAAACAGTCTGTTATAAAAATGACCATTTGATCTATTTTTTTAACGTAATAAAATTTTCATTGACTAATTTCATATTACATTTCTAATGGAGGAAAGATTAATTTAAATACAACTAGTAATAGAATAAAAAACGATAAATTAAAGTCTCAAAAAAAAAACTCCAATACTATTACACAAAATGTCTTTTGAATAACACAAACATTAGAAAATGTATATCATGACACATTCTATTGTCTTAAGTTAAGTACCACACTTCTATCTCCTTAGAGTGCTAGTCTTTATTACTATTTAAATTATCAACATCCTAAAATAAACAACCAACCAAAGAAAATTTTGTTTAATGAAAATAATATTTGTGAAATTTAACTATTAATATTAAGGTTATGTAATATAATAATATATGTCATATATATATATATATATATATATATATATTAAGATTATGTAATATTAATATTTGTGAAATTTAAATATTAATTTAAAACTAAAGGTGGATTTTTTTCATAAACGGATCCAGATACGGTATCTTAGTAATAGATTTGAAGTCGAATCTGTACTTTAATAAGAAGATCTATATCCAATCAGGATTCGTTAGGTCTAAAATTTTAAGATCCAGACGCTATAAAACGAATTTAAATCTACGGATTCGGGTTGAGTGAGGATCCATTACCATCCATAATCACAAACCGAAAGAAATTCATCTGCCCTTTTGTGTGCCTCTTTTAATGCCCTTCCAATTATATCTTTACACGTGTTATTTTTTTACCGGCGAAACTCAATCTTTCAAATTGAATAGCTTCCTATTTTACTTTATCATCAACCTTTAAACAAAGAGAAAATCGCCTCAGTGACCAAAAAAAAGTTATAATATACGATTTTAACCAACTTTTTTTGGATTTGCCAAAATGACCAACAAAATCGCAACGCGAAATAAAAATCGCAACGCGATCCCCAGAATCGCAAATCAGTTTCCAGAATCGCAAATCAGTTTCCAAAATCGCAACGCGATTCTTGAAAATCGCGATGCGATAGTACAAATTCGCATTGCGATTTTCCAAAATCGCAACGCGAATATGAAAATCGC
Organism: Hibiscus syriacus; assembly: GCF_006381635.1. Taxonomy (NCBI): domain Eukaryota; kingdom Viridiplantae; phylum Streptophyta; class Magnoliopsida; order Malvales; family Malvaceae; genus Hibiscus; species Hibiscus syriacus. The sequence goes on along the minus strand of NW_024062021.1, from coordinate 768,446 downwards.
AACGCGAACACATAAATCGCAACGCGTATCCGTAAATCGCAACGTGTATCCGTAAATCGCAACGCGTATGGGTAAATCGCAATGCGTATCCGTATATCGCAACGCGTATCCGTAAATCGCAACGATAATACATAAAATCGCAACGCGTATCCGTAAATCGCAACGCGATATTTAAAGCGCCATTATAATCGCTACGCGTATTTTATTTTCAAATTACAAAAAGAATATTAAGACAAAATCCCGTAATCGCAACTCATAACCTAAAACCTAAAATCACAACTCAGTCCCATCTCCATCTCTCACTCTCTACGGCGAAGAAATCCGTCCCCATCTCCGAAGATTTCCGTCCCCATCTCCGGCGAAATCCCTCACAACCATTCACGTCAGAAATCCCTCACAATATTCAGAAATGGAAAATCAACCTCCGAGGGTTAGTTTTTTAATTATTTTTATTTTGAAATGTTTGCATTATTGTAGGTTTTTCATATTGAAACTGATGATAAGTTTACTGGTCATTTCAATAATAGATTAACCATTTCACTTAGATTTCATTTCGCGTTACGATTCTGTCGTTGCGATTTTCATTTCGCGTTGCTATTCTCTCGTTGCGATTTTCAAGTTAGTATTTGTCTTTGTCTTTGTTCTGTCTTTTGGTTGAAGTAATGCAATCCATTCAAGTTTCAATTTGCAGAAGAGTCGCAACGAGATAAATGAAAATCGCAACGAGAGAATGACTGTCGCAACGAGAGAATCGCAACGCGAAATGGAAATCGCAACGAGAGAATCGCAACGCGAAACCAAAATCGCATTGCGATTTTCATTTCGCGTTGCGATTCTCTCGTTGCGATTTTCATTTCGCGTTGCGATTCTCTCGTTGCGATTGTCATCTCGCGTTGCGATTCTCTCGTTGCGATTTTCATTTCAACCAAAAGACAAAACAGTGTTGCAAATTTTAGTTTAAAGAATAAACTACTACTTTTTATGTTTATTGTTTTTGGTATATCTTCACAGTGTAGTTTTTGGTATATCTAACTGGTATGTTTATTGTTTTTGTAGAAATTTTTTTCGGCTCAATTGACTTGAGAAATAAAGTCAGCTGGCCACTACAATTGCAAAGAAGCTTTCACCTGCTCAAAGACAATTGTTTGAGGAAACCTGCTTCGGGCCATGGCTGAGAGTACAGCATCCGGGTGGAGATGCTAATTTGACCCATTTGTGGCTTCAGACATGACATCAAATCTACCGACAGTATACAACGTGGTGAGGAAGAGATATGGTTTCATTTTCCACCAGCGTATACTTGCTTTGGGCGGAAGGAGTTTGCTTAATCACTGGTCTACGATTCGGACACGATGATGTAGGCCGGTACACTCGTCATATCGCCCGCCCATCATGGTTATCCCGGGTTTTTCCGGATGAGTCAATGGAGAAGCCGAACCTACATGTCGACGACCTGAAGAAATTATTAATAAGAAAGCTGGTTTCACTCGGATGGAAGACGTCGATGTTGTCCGAGAGTATGCCTTCTACTACTTGTGTATGCCGGCTTTTTAGGCAGAGAGCCAGACAACCTATTCATCGGGAGCTAATAATATTGGTAGAGGACCTGAATGCATGGAATCTGTTTCCGTGGGGTTCGTATATATGGAAAGCTACCTGGACTAAGTTGTCGTCTGCCTTTGATGACCGCAAAAGTTTGCGGGGCGATGGGTCCAAATACACTTTGTCAGGCTTTGTTTGGGCCTTTAAGGTAAGAATTTCTATATAATGTTTCTAAAATTATAATTAATTATTTAACAATTACTAATTTTGTTATATTGTTTGTAGATTTGGATATTCGAGGCTTTCCCCAGCATGCGTACATATGCAATAAAAACGTCAAATGATATTCCCAGGGCTATTTCCTGGAAGAGGAAAACTCTGTTGGATTGGGAAGACTTAATACCATATGCCACAATAAATAATGTAAGTTAACACAAATACTTTCATATAATATATAAACAAGTTATTAATAGTAGACGTTTAACTTTGTTTGAGTTTTATATTTTAGGAGACCAACATTCCATACAAAGACTGACACCCACGGAGGAAGAGCTTGCCACTGATTGGTGGCAAGCTAGTCAGAATTTTTTGATGGCACGGATGATGAGCAGCATCCACTTCCTCCAATTCGAGAGCATCACCTCACCTAGAGCCATCACCCGATCGACCCGACTATACATCTCTAGAACGAGAGCCATCACCTATCCCGTCACATCATCGAGCCTCTTCTCCACCATCACCTCATGATAGGCGACCGGCAAAGATGCACGACTCCTATCTCCCTGTTCTCCACCTCCACCTCAACGGGATGAGTCAAGGGAGTTACGTGATGAGGTCAATGCCTTGCGTGAGGAGATCGGTACTCTACGCGATAACGATGGTGCATGGCGTGTGGAGGTGTCAACTTTACGTGGTGAGGTTGCGCTCTACGTGAGATGATATCGTTGCAGAATGAGGTTCATACTCTACGCAACGAGGTAAGTTTAAGATTTTCCATATTTAACTTAATGATAATTTACTCGTAATTTCACTTAGATTAGCCATTTCACTTAGATTGCTTAGTAAATTTGTTCGGTTGCTGCCAATTCTGCTAAACTGTGTATTCTTTAACACTGTGAAATAGTATTTGTCTTTGTTTTGTCTTTTGGTTGAAAGTAAATTTGTTCGGTTGCTGCCAATTCTGCTAAACTGTGTATTCTTTAACATGTGAAATATATTGTCGTTGTTTTGTCTTTTGGTTGAAAGTAAATTTGTTCGGTTGCTGCCAATTCTGCTAAACTGTGTATTCTTTAACACTGTGAAATAGTATTTGTCTTTGTTTGTCTTTTGGTTGAAAGTAAATTTGTTCGGTTGCTGCCAATTCTGCTAAACTGTGTATTCTTTAACACTGTGAAATAGTATTTGTCTTTGTTTTGTCTTTTGGTTGAAAGTAAATTTGTTCGGTTGCTGCCAATTTGCTAAACTGTGTATTCTTTAACACTGTGAAATAGTATTTGTCTTTGTTTTGTCTTTTGGTTGAAAGTAAATTATCCATTCAAGTTTCAATTTGCAGAAGAAGAAATAGTTTACTTTCGCAACACGAAACTTAAAATCGCAACGCGAAACCAAAATCGCAACGCGAAATGAAAATCGCAACGACAGAATCGCAACGCGAAACCAAAATCGCAACGACAAGATCGCAACGCGAAATGAAAATCGCAATGCGATTTTCATTTCGCGTTGCGATTCTTCGTTGCGATTTTCATTTCGCATTGCGATTCTGTCGTTGCGATTTTCATTTCGCGTTGCGATTTGGTTTCGCGTTGCGATTTTAAGTTTCGTGTTGCGAAAGTAAACTATTTCTTCTTCTGCAAATGAAACTTGAATGGATTGCATTACTTCAACCAATAGACAAAACAAAGACAAATACTAACTTCAGGGTATTAGTTTGAAACATATTTTCTTTGTTATCTGATGCATTTTGTGAACTATGATAGAATAATGACTTGGGTGAATACAATGCAAGTTTGAAACATATTTGTCTTTGTTTTCACTGTTTAAAGATCATGTCTGTTTATTTACTGATTTTTGTATTTAATTATTTAGCGGCCCGATAGAGTGGATGCTTTACGTCGGGTTATGCTTGCACGACGGAGTTCACGCATCAGACAGCGTGCACGTGCTATTAAGTCTCCGTACACCCCAATAGTGCGAAGACACCGCAAGAAGAAGCCCGACTCGCCTGTCATCCCTCAAGAGTCCACTCCTATCGTTGAAGAGGCCCCCCATATCATTCCTCGAGAGTCCCCTCCCACCGTTCAAGAGGCAACTGTCATCGTTGAAGAGGTCCCTCCCACCATTCCAGAGTCTGATTCACATGGGGTAATATATCGAAGTATTGAGAAACCCCCACGGTTCCGGACATGATGGATGAGAGTTGGCTCTCGTATGAGTTACGGCCAGTACCATACCGGTATCTGAAGAGGAGAGGGAACAACTACCGGACACAATTTTGGATAACACCTTTGGGCTAAGACGCAGTTGATTTTTATCTACATGAGCGGAGCAAGGGGTGTTTCACTGACATATGCAAGCTCACCGATGATATCTTTTTGTTGCTTGAACGGCCTTGGTGGGGCGTATTATTAGGGGTCGAAGACAATGGCTATTTCGATGGGGGGGTAAGTCTTATATTTTTCTTATATTTCAATTTGATTAATTTTTTTTAAATTATGTAAGTCACTATATATGTCTTTTTTGTAAAACAGCATATCGATGCGTGGGTGACACGTCTTCTAATAATAAGAAAACTTAAGAAAAATAAAAATATACGATATACAATAATGCCGACGTCTTTTCACGCCGTTCACTTGAAGAATGCACGAGATGAATCATTTGATTTGGGCAATGGACAAGCTAAACTTTATCCTGCATGGTGGGAGGTCGATAAGGTTAGTATTTATTTTAGATTGAGTTTAAAGGTTTTATGAAATAAGTGCGCAAATGAATGAATTATTACTTATGATTGCAGGTGTTTATCCCTGTTTTGGAACGTAAACATTGGATTCTCGTCGAGCTTCAGCTCCCATCCCTTAAGACAATAGTGTATGACAGCATGATAAATTACATATCATTGGCTGATTTAAGAGATGTTATTAAGGGATGGAGCTCTCATTTGGCTAAATTCTTGGATGCGATCAATTATTGGACTCGTTCTGGAAACAAGAAGCCAAAGAAGCTCAATATTACAGTTATTAGAGACGAGACCGCGCCACAACAAACGAGCGGAGCCAGAGGAGATTGTGGTCCTCTCGTATGCTTGGCGTTGGAGCGTTTGACGACGGGAAGCATCAAGTATCTACCTCCCACCGATAGAGATAAAGCTGCAGTAGGCTTGTGGTTTCGGCATTATATGGCTAAATCGATATATACGAGACGCTGCCTACCTGCATCCGCGTTATAAAAATGTCCATAAACAATTGGTAAGTTTATACTATAAATGAAAATGTTTGGTTAAGTAACTAGAATTCAATAATTTGCGTAGAAAGTGTTGTTTGAACAAATGTTTGGTTCTGCAGGTTAATCTCAGAAGTGAACTGCGTGAAAATGATGTCGAGCTGCAAAAGTTGATTCAATAGTTTAATTGATTGTTTTTTGATTGTTAATTGATTTGTAAAAGTTGATTCAATAGTAGATGATCGGAAATAAGAATTATTGCTTATTTTTGATTGTTTAATTGATTTGTAAAAGATGATTTGTAAAGTTGATTTGTGTAATTGATGCGAACATAATTCTTATTTGTGCTTGTTTAATTGATTGAAATGTAATGGTTGATTTGTTGATTTCAATCTGCATTATGTTGAAGGCAAAATGACTATCGCAATGCGAAATGAAAATCGCAATGCGAAATGAAAATCGTAACGAGAGAATCGCAATGCGAAATGAAAATCGCAATGCGGAAATGAAAATCGCAATGTTTATAATTTCGCATTGCGATTATCTCGTTGCGATTTCATTTCGCATTGCGATTTTCATTTCGCATTGCGATTCTTTCGTTGCGATTTTCATTTCGCATTGCGATTTTCATTTCGCATTGCGATTTCATTTCGTATTGCGATTTTAATTTCGCATTGCGATTATGTCGGTTCGATTTTCATTTCGCATTGCGATTTCATTTCGCATTGCGATTCTCTCGTTGCGATTTTCATTTCGCATTGCGATTTTCATTTCGCATTGCGATTCTCTCGTTGCGATTTCATTTCGCGTTGCGATTTTCATGTTGGGATTTTCATTTCGCGTTGCGATTGTATTTTCCGTGTTGCGATAGTCAAATGCATGCCTAATAGTGATAACAACTGAATAACAAGAGTTGGTTAAGTCAAAATGGTGGCCTGAGTCATTAATTCAACTGAAAATGTTAAAAGTTCACACATAAAATCCACATAATACAACGTTTGCTATGAGCTTTTGATGGCAACGTTACATAATACACATAAAATGTTAAATGTTAAAACGTTTACATAATACAACTGAATAACAACGTTTACTAATACAAAGTTCACACCATATGAGCTTTGGATTTTGATGAGGATCCATATTTTGGTAGAGGAAAAGATGATTTTGATGGCACTGGTGATCCACATGTCAACCTTGTATGACCACTTTCCTTGCACCGACTACATGTCGATCTCTTCTTCTCTTCACCCTTAGACGGTATACGATCGTGACTTTTGGTCGGCCAGGTAGCCTTCTGTCCATGGCTGGTGGCAAAACTGTTTGTAAGTCATCTGGTATGTCCCACTCAGAAGGATGTGGAATAGGGTAGACAATCTCGGCATAAGTCTGTCGATAAACTTCTGTAGTGTAGCAATCCATAGCGTATGCGCTTGAATCATCTTGGTTTAAATGAAGAGCAACTTTTATAACATGGCCACACGGATAACCAGATGTTTGCCATTTCATACAACTACACGTCTTTGCATTAGATCGACTAGCCCATTTAAGTTATTATCCAGTACTTGAAACAAAGTGTTTGAACATGGTTCAACTCTCCATGACGTGACTTCACAACACGTTTCGTTATCTTTTTTTCAGTCCATGGGTAACACGATGTTCCAATGTTCCTGTAAATTTAAATAAACAATACTTAGTAAAATATATAAATATGATAAGTTACGAATTCAAAGAAATAATACCTGCATGGTTTCTTTTCTTGTAGTACCACTGTTGAATAGAGGCTCGAAAAAACTCCATTAACATAGTAATGGGTAATTTCCGGGAATGACGACTTAGAGCGTTGATTGATTCTGCACTATTAGACGTCATGAAACCATATCTTGCTCCAAGTTGATGTACTCTTGACCATCTTTCAAACCCGACATCTTCTAGTGTTTGAGCACACTGAGGCAAAACACGTCTTAAACAATTTATATGCTTATTGAAATCCACTTCCCGATAAGCTTTTACAGCCTTCCAGTATGTCCATTTGTGCTTTTTATACCAGCAGACCTTGATTTTAGATTTCTATACAAATGAACACCACAAAGTCCATGAAAAGCATCTGGGAAACACCTTCTAACAGCGTTGTCAATTGAGTTTGCCCTATCGGATATGATTGTCAGATTGCTAATAGGACCTATGCAATCCCTAAGATGCCCATAAACCATGTCCATGAATCAGAGGTTTCAGATTTGCCAACCCGTAAGCTATTGGCAATATCCCATTGTTAGCATCCATGGCTACTGTTAATAAGTTTACTCCAAGGTATCGACCTTTCAAATGTGCTCCGTCAACTATAATAACTGGGCGCATGCAAGTAATAAACGAACGAATCTACAAAATAATATACACAAGAAATATAATCATTTAAATGTGAAATGCATGTAACTAACAAAAATGAGTCAACAAAATTATATTGATTTACTAACCGTAGCACCAATGGCGATAAACAGCAACTCAAAGCGTCCATCTCTATCTGTTTTGATATGAGTTACCGACCCAGGATTTTTCAGCTTTAAATTGTGACAATAAGCCGGCAGTTGGGCAAACGATGCTTCTGGCGACCCCCTCAACAATTCCAAGGCATAAATTTGGCTCTCCAAGCTTAAGAATATGATATACTAATCTTGAACCGAGCATTCATGTCAGTCATAATTTCATGTCCCCGATATACCCTGCCATTCAAAAACATTAACTCAGCCAGAAAACCACCCAACACCTTTTTGTTTGCCTGTCTATGGTGAGGAAAAACTTGGGTTCTTGAACATGTATGTTTATCAATAAAAGTCCTAACTTGAAACATTTTGCAATCTTTTATTCTCTTTGCAATCATACGCCACGTACAGTTTTTGTCAATCATACACCTTGTTTCGAAACGATCTTTGCTTGATTTGTTAACTTTTAGTGATAGCCATCTTCCACACATTTCGTATATAAAGCTATCTTCAAGTCTTCTTTGTATCAAAACAATCATCTTTCTTGATACGAATAACTTTTGTGTAACAATCAACTGCTTTCTTTATCAACTCTTCTTCCGGTATCTGAAGTAATTCTGGCATATTCCAGTTATACGCCCGTGGCATTTTCTTTTCTTCGGGGACTTTTCTTCTTCTTTTCTTCTTCAGGATATATGAATTACAGAATGGATGTTCAACATGTTCATTCACAGTCGTAACTTCCTCCTCATTATCATCAACATTACATTCTTCGGCAACGGCTGTTTCATCATCAAAATTCGGGTATTGACCAATATCAATATCATTACACGCATGGTCTGTTTCTTCTTCTGAAACATCATCAAAATCCGTGTATTGACCAATATCAAAGTCCGGATATTGACCAAGACCAAATTTCGAATACTGACTAGTACTCACAATTTTTTCTGTTGGCTCATCATGTCTAACTGGTCAATACGAAAACCGGAATTTGGTGCTGAAAGTTGATTGGGATTTGGATTAGAGAAAGGTTGTGGGTTTTGAGAAAAACTTAGTTGATTACTACCCGCTACTGACCCAACAATACTACTTCTAGGTTCAACAACATACAATGTAACATCATCTTGTGAAACACTAATGTAAGCAATGAATCGTTCAACATCTTCATTGTCGGTTAACAAATAAACTTTACCATTTCTCTGATAAGATAGCCTAAATCCACTTAGGGGCTCTAAATTCAATTTATTTGAAACACGTAGCATTAGAGTTTCATAAGTTAACTTTTGTAAAGACAATTTTAGTTGAAGATTATGGGTAAAGGCATATATTGTAAAACACCATTAACATTATCCCATGACCCTCCAAAACACAAATCTATCCAAACATGATCAACATTAGATGATTTCATGGTTGTAACTAAACAAACGAGATGCGAAACTAAGACCTGTTGCCGGATGGGGAAGGATGTCGTTGGATATAGGAACGGATGTCGCCGGAGAGAGTGATAGATGGAGATGGAATGAGTTGCGATTTAGGGATTTAGTTTATGATTTCAGTGTTATATACCCAAAATTTCAGTGTTGTGATTTACAGATTCTCGTTGCGATTTACGGATTATCGTTGCGATTTACAGATTCTCGTTGCGATTTACGGATTATCGTTGCGATTTACGGATACGCGTTGCGATTTACGGATTATCGTTGCGATTTACGGATACGCGTTGCGATTTACGGATACGCATTGCGATTTACGGATACGCGTTGCGATTTACGGATACACGTTGCGGTTTACGGATACGCGTTGCGATTTACGGATACGCGTTGCGATATACGGATACGCATTGCGATTTACCCATACGCGTTGCGATTTACGGATACACGTTGCGATTTACGGATACGCGTTGCGATTTATGTGTTCGCGTTGCGATTTTCATATTCGCGTTGCGATTATGGAAAATCGCAATGCGAATTTGTACTATCGCATCGCGATTTTCAAGAATCGCGTTGCGATTCTGGAAACTGATTTGCGATTCTGGGGATCGCGTTGCGATTTTTATTTCGCGTTGCGATTTTGTTGGTCATTTTGGCAAATCCAAAAAAAGTTGGTTAAAATCGTATATTATAACTTTTTTTTGGTCACTGAGGCGATTTTCTCTTAAACAAATTACTTCAATGAATAAGAAGCTATCAAATACAAACAAGGAAAGAGAATAAGTAGACTTCACACAATAATATTAACATCAGAGAGAGAGACAGAGAGAGAGAGAGAGAGAGAGAATACCATGAAGCTTTGAAGACTGGATCAGAAAAATTTTTGACATGAAAAATGCTGAATAGAGATCAAAAAAGCAAGCAGTGTTCAAAGAATAGCATGGGAGAGGTCACACTACAAAATTTATTTGAAATTTATTTAAAATTAATTAATCGTTTTTCCAGACTAAACTATAAGTTTTTAAAATTTCTGAGTTAAATTCAAAAGTTTGGGAAATTTAGAGACTAATCCCGTAATTTACCCATAACTCATTTGATAGCAAAATAAAAAAAAAAGTGAAATAGGGGCTGGCCAGGCTCAAACCCATGACCTAGGGTATGGCTGGCCATGTCTTACTAGGGCTTGGGACTCGAATTTGATGGGTTCTAACCCGATCCGATTGGATCGGGTCGGATTTTAAAAAAATTAAGGTTCGGGTCGGGTTAGGTTTTTTAAGTGTGATATTCGGGTCGGGTTCAGGTTTAGGGTGAAAAATATCCGACCCGAAAAAAATATAAATTTATCTTATATATTTATAAATAATTACAATAATACCCCTCTATATTTAATTTTTTTTCAATTAAGTAATTATTTTTATTGAATAAAAATATTTTTTATTTCATGTCGGGTCGGATTTTTAAGTCATAAATTTGGTTCGGGTCGGGTCTCAGGTGGAGGCTCCCTTGTTCTCGGGTAGGGTTGGGTGGACCAAAAACCCGACCCAACCTGACCCATGCCTATCCCTATGCCCTACCAACGGGCCTAGACTTATTTATTTTTAAAATAATAAATTATATATTTTATTCATTTTAATTTTCGGGTTTTAAATCACCCAAACTAGAAAACCCTCTGTGATTCAACCCTATTTCCCCCCAAATTATAACCTAGCTGCCACCTCTCCTCCGCAATTCGCTCCAATCCGGCCGCCAATACCCCGTTCCGTCGCCACTGGTCGAACCAGCATCCTCCGACAAACCCAACCCAACAGTGACCCCGCAGTTCATTTTCCGTCGATTGAAGTCACCGTGTTCGTCGACTCGTCTCACCACCACTACAACCAGACTCCTTGTCGTCATGCGTTTAAAACCCGATTGAAGTCATCGTCCACCATCGTTGTTTTCCTCATCGCCAACGTGGGTAGGCTTGGGGTATATTTTGGTTAATTTTTCTTTCGGTTTCGACAGGATTTTGGTTGATTTTAGGCTATATATCAAATGTAATTGGTTGATTGAGGTTGTGGGAGTAATCGATCACTGACCAGACCCCTTTTCATCGATTCACGCACCATCGGGTGTGCATGGGGCTTGCCCCTAGATTTGGTTATTCTAGAACTGGTCCAAGTGGACCGAACCGACCAGAATCGGTCCTAGTCAACTCAAACCGAATCGAGTCAACCCGAACCGATTTGAGTCAACCCAAACCGGTTTGACCCGTTGACTTTGACCTGGCCCGTTGACTTTGACTTTGACCAAAAAGTCAAATTTTTTGAAAAGTCATATTTTATGTTTTTCGACGACCTGAGTCCGAATCCGAAGTCTGTTTTGCCAAATTCAAACCTGAAAGCCTCCGAATTGGCAGTTAAACCCGAATATGCATATGTAAATTAAGTATTTATTTCAGTGCATCAATTTTAATTGAAGGGTCAATGACTAATTAATGTTATGATATATTTAAGTTACTCTTGGATCTCCTTATCGTTCGCCTGCTCAACCCGGTTCCTCCCGATCCACTCGTCCGCGACAACTTGTGAATACTCGTATAGTTCTATAACCCTGTTAAATATTCAGTTTAATATATTTACTCTGATTATAATCATGTTATGATATAACCTAGGTTCTCGTTCAACAGAAGAGCGTAACGAAGTCGGTGCCCGTTAGATTTTCCGGACTGATACTTTTTGTGAGGTGTGTTCCTTGTGTGCCATATACCTTTTTAAATATCTTCTTGAAAAATCATGTGCACATGACTATTTTATCTGCTTTGCAATGTGACTGTCTGTTTGACTTGATTCCGTATGATTTATCTGATTTAAAGCCTGATTTTCGATTTACTAAAGTTTAAGCCTGATTGTCTGATTCATGTTCTCTGGTTACTGTTTTTAATAATAAATAAATATGTTTGAACTCTGATTTCCTGCTACCACTTATTACTGTCTGAAAACAATTTTTCTTCGGGGTACACTGAGATCTGGTATGAAGTCTCTACAGGTTCAGCTCAGTCAAATTGGTAATTCCTTATATAGGTTCAGACCGATCGAGCTGGTAATTCCTTATGGACATAAGGCAACTCTTGGGTGGGCTCCTAAGCCTAATAAGCCTAGTGGTAAGACCTTATGGACCCAAAGGCACTCCCTTAGGGTGCCTCTTCTGTTGTGTGCATTGGGTAAGTCCTTATGGGTCTGAGGGCACTCCCCTCAGGCGGGCACCTACGCTTCGGTTAGGGTAAGATCTTATAGACCCAAGGTGCTCCCTTAGGTTGGCACCTACGCCCTTTGGGCCTAGGGTAGGTCCTTATGGATGCAGTTCCACAGAACTGCATATGGTGTTCGGTTGGAGGGCGATTCTGTATTTTAAGCTAAAAACTCTACCGATGTTTTCACAATTTGGAACTGAATTGATTTTGGAAACTCCACCCGTGATTCATGATTTTAATGTTAAATTGATTTTGAAACCTTAATTGTATGTTTAATTCTGCACTGTTGGAACACACTGAGCTCCCTAGCTCACTCCCCCAAATTTCTCTCTTAGATACTTTTTGATAGGCGACTCGTACCTGACACTTGGAGGATCGACACATTAGTACATTGACTTTTTGTTGTAATGTTTTTATCTTCCTAGATGCATTTAATTAGGGTGACATGTGCATATATTCTGAAAATACTGCTTTTGTTACTGATGTTAGATTTGCTTCGATATTGATTTTTGAAATATTTCATTTTTACGACTTTAATTTACTGAATTTAAACTTTGATGCTATAAATTATATTTTTAAAGATGTTTAATTATAATTCGGACTTTAAGTTATTAAAGAAAATTTTTGAATTTTTTTTATCGTAATCCACTAGATATGATCGTAACGCATAGGTCTGATTTAAGAGGTTACAGAAGAGGACTGCAATTGACAGCAAGAACTTCGTTTCGAAAACTTGCCAGGTTTATTTGAATACCTCTAGTAAAGGAAACTACTATTTAAGAACCCAGTAATAATGGGATAATAGGCAAGAAGAGTAGTACAATTCATGGGTTGTTATTAACTCAGAGAACATCCTTTTACTTAGGTTGAAGTCAAGTTTGAAAATCCCTTGAAAAGCATTAATGGAAATTTACAAAACAACAGAATTATGGGGCGTGTACATGCAATGAATAAAACCATAACAGCCGGTATTTTGTATTGTCCTTTTATTTTTTATATTTCATTTTTATTTTTCTCTTATTTTTAATTTTCAATAAGTCTGACTTTATGACACAATTTCATATGTCTTTATGATACAGTTTCTCAGTCTTTTGGTACGTTTTTAGTCGTTTGATCGTTGTTTTTTATCTATCTTTTTCAAAGATTGATTCAACGTGTCCACGACTAATCAAGATGACGTTTATATGTTATCATGTTGATTTTTTCCTACTTTGGACCCTCATATTAGATTTGAATATTTGATTTGTGATCGTGGATAGTTTTTTCACGTCACTCGACTATGATTTGCAGTTTTGTCGGTGGTTTTTCAATAGTTTGATCATCTTTTTGCGGTTCGTTTGCCAATAAAATTAGATTTGTTTGTATATATCATTGTTTGAGTTTTGGTTAGGTTTTTAATCTTTTATTGTACGGTTCTTATGTGATCTTAAGTTACTAATTTTGTATCAATAATTTTTGGAAAATGTCCTAATTATATGTTTATTTACGATTATGATTGTAAATCTCCATTGTAATTTGAGATATTTTTTTTTAATAAAATTAGTGATTTCTAAAAAAAAATACTTATGATTTTAAAAATATAGAGTGTTTTTAGTGGTCAAAGTGAATAAATTTTTTTCTAGAGATTTAAGTTTGAGCAGTTGTGTTTGTAAAATGTGTGCATATTATCATAAACTGAGGGAAAAAAATTCTAAACAATTATTATCTTATAACCATCTCAGACTATCAATTAAAATTACTCGTAATTATAAAAAGGACTATAATAAATTACGTACTGAAACTATAAGGACTATGGAAGGATTTTATCCAACGGTATCAGAAAACTTGGATCCTTTGATGGACCCGATCGGTAGCGGTCATGGGTCTCGTGTCTCTAAAATGATATTATTTTAGGGTTTAAATATTTTTATTAATATGAATAATTACAAGATAATACATGACATTAAACATTTATATTTTAAATATTTCTAATGTTCGAATTCAAAATTTTAAAAACAACAATAATTTACCTTCGAGGTAGTTTGATTCGTACCACTTTAGAGTCTAAATAAACCTCCTAAAATGATAGTATTTTAGGAGGCAATTTTTTAAAGGTTTCTTTCTTTTGTTTTCTTTATAATTTTTCTTGACTTTCTCTTTAAAATTTTGGTCACCGTTCGAACACCATCGTCATGGACTTCATTGTTCGACCATTGTCCATAACTTTTGATGGTATCCATTCACCTCTTAATATTACCTATAGTCAATTTTTGATCCAGAATCTTGAATTAACGAGTTTGTCAAAATAATATTTTTTTTATTTAAACTCGTCACATTGAAGTGATGAGTTATAATAAAATATGTATATTTTAATTAATTTTTATCATATTAAAATAAAAAATTTAAACAAAAAATATTTTTTTTATTAAAACTCGTTAATTTGATGGGATGAGTTTTAAGCAATGTTATTAAAACTGGACCGGACTGGCCAGTTCGACCGGTTGAATCGTGAACCGGTGGCCTTTCTGGTCCGGTTAACTCCCAAAACCGGATTAGCACAGAACCGGTAAAGAACCGGCTGAAAACCGGGAAAACCGGTTGAAAACTGACAAAACCGGTTTGAACCGCCAGTTCACTTTTTTTCTTTAAAAAAAAATTAAACCAAACGACGTCGTTTGTTCAACGAGCCGAGTCAAATTCAAGTATTGTTGAGCTCGACTCAAACTCGAAAACTCGAAAACTTTAAAAGTAAGCTCAACTCGACTAAAAAACTCACGAGCTAAAAATTATCAACTCGAAATATAATATTAAAACTTGAAATCGAAAAGGCTTGAACTCAAAAAAAAATTTAGAAGTTTGATTGAAGCCTAAAATTTGAACTCAATTGAAGTCTAAAATTTGAACTCAATTGAAGCCTAAAGTTTTAGCTCAATTGAAGCGAAAGAATAGTTCGCTTTGTGCTCACCAAAAGACTCCATGATTTTGAATGTCAAATTACCTCTATTATTTTATAGAAGTAAGTTAGATGCTCTTCTATGTTTCTTAGCCATGTGGGATTGTTTTGTTCTCATATTTTTACTCTTTAAACTTTTGGGATACTCTTCTATGTTTCTTAGCCATTTGAGATTGTTTTTTTAAAACAATTAAACCAAATGACATCATTTGTTATGATTTTTTTAAACCCAATTTTATTTTTTTGATTATAGTTATATAATTATATTTATTATTTAATATGTTTTACCTTAAATATTATGTTGTAGTTGATTTGAATCATTTTGTTTCACTTGATTTTATGGTTTTTCATTTATACATGTTATGACTTGTAATATTTTTATACTTTTTAATATTGTAAACTTAAAAAAAGTGTTACATATATATTAATATTGCTTTTAATATTATGTAAAATTAAAAAAATATATTATTTTATATAAAATCTGATTCAACCACGGTTAAATCAGTGAACCAGTGAACCAGTATCTTTACCGGTTCAATGTCCGGTCCGATTTTAAAAACATTGATTTTAAGTCAATATAATAAATTCCATGTATTTATATATAAATTATTATGTGGCTATTAGGTTAAATAATTAATCCACCGTATTGGACTGATTTTGGCGGCAGCTTTGAGTTTCCCCAACACGAAGCCCAAACACACCGCCAATGATTTTATTTTTCTTTTTTCAGAAAAGAAAAATCGAAGGGTTTTAAGTCCTCTGGATCTTCCATCCCAAAACCCCATTTCTGCCGTTTAGCAATGAGCCTTAAACCCTACCATCTCAGAACCCTTATTTCCTCTTCGTCTTCTCCACCTTCATATTCACTCTCAATCTTCATTTCTCATTTCTCCACTTCTCAAACCCAGCCTTCGCATCCCCATTCTTCGTCGTGGCGCCATGAGGAAGCTTCACGGCACATTAAGGTTTTGGTTTGGTGGGATTTTGAGAACTGCTCTCCCCCTGCGGGTTTCAATGCCATTAAGATTGCTCAGTTGATCACTTCCGCCGTCAGGACCAATGGAATTAAGGGTCCTGTTCAGATTACGGCTTTCGGAGATATTTCCCAACTCTCTCGAATTAACCAGGAGGCGCTTTCTGCCACTGGGGTTAATCTTTCCCATGTGCCCAATGGTAATTTTCACTTAAGTTGGCAAACTTTTTTTAAGAGTTTAGTGAATGTTTGAACTCACGAATTTAGTGCAATATTGGGCTTCTCCTGCAGTAATTTTTTATTGGTAGGCGGTGATTAAGAGATGGTTTAGAATCTTTCTTAAATATAGACAATGCATTCACTGTGAACGGTTAATTATACGGAGAATAGCGCGGCTACTTGATGGGTTCTTTTCCTGCAGTAACTTCCTGCAATATTGGCTGTCTATTTTTTGTCTATGCTCTTTGATGATAACATTCTTTCCTTATCAATGTTTAGGGAAAATTGAACTGTGTTATATTTATTATTTTACCAATTACTTTAATCAATTTAACATCTCTCTCCCTGATCATATAAAAGAATCTATGAAAGACACATTTCTAGGCTTGTTTCAAGTTTGAGTAGGGGGAAAGAGAGAAAATCATACATTTGAGAATGATACTTCCATTCTGCTTAGTTTTTGATATTGTGATCTGGAACATCCATTAAGTTCTGGTTTTATGCTGCAAATTTTATTTATACGTGTATGTATTTGTAATGATTTTGCTGAATTAGTCCTAGACTTGATTGCTCTTGAAAATTAATTTTTTGTCCCTTGAGTGATACTAGAACCCTAGTAAATTGAGTGTGCCTTTTGCTGCAAGTTGTCTTCACCTGTCTAAGTTTTAAAATTAATGATTTAGATAATTCAATTTACCATAGAAAAACGCTATTCTTTTTCTGCTGGAAGCCCTAGCTGAAAAAGGATGGTGGGATTACCATGAAGTGTCACCATTACACAATTGCTTTGTGAGAAAATACTGATTCAGTTCTTATCTGTTCTTTTTTCCTTTCTTTCTAAATTTGTATCGTCTCCGTTCATGTTATTTTATCGTGAAAATCTTCCACGAATGCAGGTGGAAAAAACAGTGCTGATAGATCGCTTCTGGTTGATCTTTTGTGTTGGGTTTCTCAAAATCCTCCTCCTGCCCATCTTTTTTTAATCTCTGGTGACAGGGACTTTGCTAGCGTATTGCATAGATTACGGATGAACAACTACAATGTTCTGCTTGCTACGTCAGAATCAGCTCCAAGTGTTCTTTGCAGTGCTGCCAGTATCATGTGGAATTGGAATTTGCTGCTCAAAGGAGAGAACCTGACTGGAAAGCACTATAACCAACCTCCTGATGGTCCTTATGGTTCTTGGTATGGCCATTACAAGATGCCTCTTTATGATCCATTTTTAGTTGAACAACCAGCATGCAAACTGACTGAAGAATCGTCTGAGAGCTGTTCAGATTCTATAGCTCGGCCAGTTCCAAAGGCAGTCATGAAGCAGATACGGCAGATTCTCAACTCATACCCAAAGGGAATTTCCATTACAGACCTTCGTTCTGAGCTGAGAAAAAGCAATGTTGACCTTGATAAAGACTTTTATGGTTATAAAAGGTTCTCCCGCTTTCTTTTATCAATGCCACACATTTTGAGGCTTAAGTCAGAACATGATGGTATGTTTATTATACATGGAATTACCCCAAAAGCTGGTGAACTATCTAAGAACAGTCCTTGTTCATCTGCTGGACCTGCCTGTAGAACCGGAGATGACCTCACTGTTTCTTGTAGGTCAAGTGGAGATGAAAGGACAGTAAATGGTGCTTTAAATGAAAATTCCAGGTTGCCTAATTCCCCTGAGGTTAAGGTTGGAGTTACTCTTAGAAAGATACAAGAAATCCCTCCAGAAAATTGTAGTTGTGTAAAAGTAAATGCAGAGATGCCTCAAGAGGAAGTCCAACAGCTCCTTCCAGTTGATCAGAAGATTACTGAAGCATCTAATGATCAGGTACCCGAGATTCTTCAGGATCGCATGCTGGAACAAGATTCTGCATCTGATGCAAGCTTCATTAGGAAAGTTTGGCGAAGATGTTTTGGTGGTAGCGATGGCAATCCTGCTGAAAAAGATCATAACCTTCCAGAAAAACATGGTGATTCTGAAGAAAGCTCTGAGAAACAAAATAACCATACTCTGAAAAAATGCACTGGGGTTAGCTCTGAGATGGAAGGAATGAAGGAAGAGTGTGAGGAAAAGTCGTGTGAAGTTCCATGTCCAGTTACCATTTCTTCACCAAGTAATGACTCTACTATTGACACTAAAGCAGCTGATGAAGCAAGTGAAAACCACTCTGGTAGGAGGTCAAGTTTATTTAACTGGATTGCCAGCTTGTGTAAATTTTGGAGAAGCAGCAATGACTCTGAGACATCAAGTGATCAATCCCATGAAAAGCTCAACCCAAAAGACACTAACTCTTTAAAGCATGAAATTTTTACTCGGGGATTCTTCTGGGAAAACATGGAAATCTTAATAGACTCACCTAGGGGATCGCTTTTTGTCACGCAGTCTAGGACCAGGTTCGCTGATTCTTACTTTCTAGTTTTTACTAAATGCCTTGCTGATACAAATCTGTTACTTTGCTTGTTGTCTCTTTAGCTAACACATTTTTTATATGTACTCCATCTTGCAGTATGGAATCTAGAATGGCATTGACTTTTTGATTTTTATTCATACGTATTTACTGACTTTTGTAATATCATGGTTGCTTTCTTTATGTTGTGTTTGCTCACATTTATTTGACAGAAAGAAAATTGATATCTATAGTTAGGAACTTGCCAATTTTTTGTTTGAGCTTTTGGTTCTGTTCTAGAGGGTCATCTATCTACTGTTGATGTGGTTGAATGCATCCTGTAGTTAGAACATGCATTTTTTGTGTTGGTGGATGAGTGGTGCGTTTGTTTATATGTGAAAGATAGTAGAATAGCAAGAATGACCGTTTTTCTGTTTTCTCTTTCCCGACGAGTCAATAATTCTCATGATCGAATATGTAAGATGATCAAACAGTGCATTTTGTGCATGTGTTATTCCTTGTTGGAAGCAATCTACACTGTCTGAATGAATATGTTGAATTGGAAATTTGTGTTCGAACTATAAAAGGTGAAGGAGCTTTAACAAAATCATGTCTTAGTGGCTGTTAAACTTTTGCAGGGAAGAGATGGCAGAAAATCTTCTTAAGGAAGGGCCATTGGTGCTTAGATCTCTCAGTAAAACTGATCTTCTTCAATTGGTGGATTTGTTGATATCTGATAAGAAATGGATCGAAGAATGCCCCTCGCAAGCGTCACCTTTAAGGTCACTAAGGCTGTTGGGAGGAGTCTCAGTTTGGGTCATTCTCATGCTGCAAATGGGTTGAGATCAATCTTTCTGCGTACTTCATCGCAGGCAAACTTGCAGACGGAATACAAAGGAGAAAAAAAGTTGCAGAATATTCTTCATTCTGGAGTTTCATCTACCACCCCCCATACGAAATCTTCAGACCGTTCTAAATGTGAAGTATTGTCCGACTGTCAAAACCTTGTTAAAGAGATACTAAAGGAACACCCTGAAGGATATCATATGGGCAACTTCAGGAAACTGTTCCTTGAGAGGCACGGTTATCCTCTGTATGTACAAAGGCTTGGTTACAGAAGGTTGGAGTACCTGCTAGAGAAAATACCCGGAATTAAAATAGAGTCCTGCTTCATAATTCCTGCAGGCAGGGTTGCAGACAATCTTGGCCCGGAAACAGCTATCCCAAATATTCGAGAAAATACAAGTCAAGCATTAGGTGAATTGCTTGATGATGCAACAACAAAAGGTGATGATTTCAATACTATGTGGGATGTACTAGGACCTGTTTCCAACGCGGATTCGACCAGAAATGGGGTGCAGTCAGTATCAGGGAGAAAAAGGCCTGATGACACAGAGACAAAACATCCCGACTATCCTCTCCCTGATGATGAGTTTTCTGATTCCGAAAGGGACATCTCAACTGCAGATCTATCGGGGCTAGAACAGAAGCCTGGAACGGATGAGGAAGATAGCTCCTTGTTGCAAATCCTTGATTCATGGTACAGTATTAGGGAAGGTAAGGATAATACGGATAATTCAGAGAACTCGGAGGCTTTGGTTGATTGTTCTGAATACAATGACAAGCCATCTGTTGCTGCCGGAGAAGCCATGAAGACAGAGAATAGTTCGGTGGACTACGTGAAGAAGCAAAGGGTGCACAAGTAAGTATACTTTTGTTGCGGACTCGGTGGAGAATGATAGAGATAAGCTGATTAATGGAATCTTAGGTAGCTTGAAAAAAAATCCAGCGAGTCAAGAATAGAGGCGTGAATCGTTATGGTTGGTTTCGCATTATCAAAGTTTTTATACATTCTGCTAAATTTTTGTTGCACTTGTATTGGCTTTTGTATAGCATTCAAGCTATGGTTGATAGGACCGTAGGGACATACGGATGATTTTATGATAGGACTGTAGGGACAGACGTGATTTTATGTTAGGGGACGAACTTTTAAAATTTTAGGAAGGGATTAATTTATAAAATTTCAAGAGATGAAAACAGATTTTCAATAGAAAATTCATAGAAAAATTTAAAATATATGTTAATTTTAAATTTTATGAGGGGCTGTCCTCGTCTGACCCTTCCCTTTGATCCATTCCTAGATAGGGATAAGCTTCTGTTTGGTTCTTTTAACCGAATATACTAAAGATCGAATCGGAGCTTGTTTTATTCAGTTGGGTCGGTGGTTTTGGTTTCGTGTTTGAGAAAAAGGGAAATGTTACCTCTATTCTCTATCCTTATCGTGGCACATCTTGGATTAAGCACAAAAGTAGGCAGAGATGACGATGAAGGTGATGATTCCAATGCTCTCCCTCCATTTGATGCTTAACATCATTTGATTAATTCATTTTAGCTATATATGTATCCTTAAGTTTATGTTCTGGTTTATCATTATAACTCTATTTAAGCACTTCAGATCTTCAAACATGTAATACGAAAAAGTATAATTAAGGATGGATCGAGCCAAGATGATTTCTTATGGAATGTGTCATTTGGTATACTCTGTTTAAAAGCTTCTTCCTTACTTGAATGATCCTAGTAGTCTGCCCAAATATATATTGGGGATGCAAGTGTCAGGCTTCATCTTTAAACTCTCTGTGCCTATGAAATGTGTTCAATTTACAAATGAGGCCCAGCCCTTCCTTAAGGGGAAGAAAACTTTATTTCTGATGCAAGCACCTTTCTTGGTTTAGAACAAGCAATTTTAGTTCATCAACCACTGTGTTTTTGGACCAGTTTTGCAGAAGTATCATTCGTTTATGCATCTTGCACTCAACATGTACTCGTAACCGTAAACTTTAAGACGAAATACTAATTAGAAGTTCATAAATCTTCAGCTCCTGATGAAAACATCATATTTGCTGTATAAACTACTGTTTTATTAATTCGAATTATTGAATCCACCATAAAGATGCCTAGTGGTAGTGCCCCAAAATAACATAACAATCCGCTCAATGAGACCTTTAATTAAAGCCTAGAAAACAGTAGCATGTGGAGGGGCAGCAACAGGAGCAGAAGATGCCTCACAGTAGCCTCTAAGAACGTTGCCTTCCTCAGAAGTGAAACCAAGGGAAGTAAGCATGGCAGGCCAGCAGTTTCGAGTAATAATCTCAACGGCACAGCAACATTCGGGCCCTATATCGGTTTGTCCATTAACCAAGTAGAGAACGATCTCACTGGTGCATGATTTCAGCTCATTGAGTGCAGTGAGGGTGAAATGTCATTTATAGGAGAATATTAGAGATTTACGAGAACACAAAAGTAAAGAGTTAATGTGAAGATCAATATGGATTAATTAAGGGAAGGTGATGGGGTTTGTTTAACTGAGTAACTGCTGCCTGCATGAAGAATACCAAGTGTGGTTGCCAGTCAAGTAATTTCAATTTTTCTTTTTCAAGTTACATCAAAATCGTTTCGTTATTATTTGGGCAACTAATTATTTCTGTTTTATCTATTTTAATAATCAAAATTCAAAAAAATTATATTTCGATTGTTTATGTTATCTATTTATTACAATTTGATGATTGACCAGTCAACTTCCATCATTTCGATCATATAATTAAAATAGTTTTGACTTTTTTAATTTTAGAAAAATATTAATTTATTCATTTTTACATTCTTTAAATAGAATTGAAACTTTCTGACGCTCAAAATCCGATCAAAATATACCAACAACCACTTGGTTAAGTGGGATGAAACATTAGATCTCTTAAACAAGGTTAGAGGTGCAAATCCTAGTGATTGAGAAGTGAGCAAACTGAGTTGGGAGAGTCGCCCTTACCTCTATTGTAACATCCTCAATACCGGGTTAGTGATTAAATTGTAAAATTTTAGAATTTGGTGATAAAAGTAGAATAGTTGAATAGTTTAATGATTTATGTGGAGATATTTCCTGAAAGTTGTTAGTAATTATTAAAAGAATTAAAGGGCAAAATGGTTATTTGACATGAAAGATTATTATTTCCCTTATAAAATAAGGGAAACCCACGTGGAATCCATTGTGATTCCACACAATTCTCTCATCTTCTTCATCTTCTTCTCTTCTCCACCGTGGAAGTATACAAGCAAAGGTGAGTTTCTTAATTAGTTGATTATTTGTTGAATTAAATGTTGGGTTTTGATCATTATATGATAACTAAGCTTAAGGAAAGCTTAAGTTATCTTAAAATCAAAAGATAAAGGAGTTATGACAGATTAAAGAAAATGGGGTTTTAAGTGAAATTTTGAATAAGAAGGTTTAAATGAATTTGTAGGACGAATTTGACTTGTCATCTATGGGAATAAGAAGTTAGAAGTGTTAGAATTAAGTTTGGATAACATGAAAAATTTGGTATGATTCTTAGCCTTAAGAATTTGGATGAAATATGGAAGATTATAAGGTGTTGGAATGATAGGAATTGGTTAAAGTTGTTATAGATGAATTTAGTAGCATAATAAGGATTTTATACATGAAAATTTGAATGAAGTGTTGATGATTTTCGGATGAAATAGCCTATTCTGGGCAGGTGCATCGATGCACTATGACTATGTACCGATGCACTAAGATAATTTTGAAGGTGCATCGATGCATTAAGGGGTGCATCGATGCACGGAAATTTCGAACCTAATTTGGGTACTGATGCATCCATAGTGCATCGGTACACTCCTAAAGGAAAAGTTGAAGTTTGGTTTATTAAATTAGCCTAAGTTATTGATATCAAGTTATAAGGTTTAGGCTTCTGATAATCGTCTCGGAAATTATGATTATGTAGATATTGAGCCTAAACAAGTTCCGGAACAATCAAAAAATTAGGATCGAATCAAAGCAAGGCTAAGGTGAATGCATACTAGTTGTAAATGATGTGTATGGAAATAAGACTTGCGATGAGTCTAATTTCAATATTTAATTGCATAAATATTTGAATGTTAGTATGTGTTTGATATGACTATTATGTATGCATGAATAGATTCATAGATGTTATATGTTACTTGGTGTGATAAGAATATGAATAGTTATACGATAACAATGTATAAATTATATGAATTAAATCTAAGTGGTTAAATGAAAAATGAGAATAGAATATAAGTTAAGAGATATTGACATAATTGAGTATACAAATGTGTCAAATAAGTTATATAGGAAAGTTGATATTTTTAAGTGGAACTGTGATCTAAACTTGTTCGATTTCTATGTGATATGAGTTAGAGAATAAAGACCCAGAAAATTATATGGGAATATTTTAGAAATCAAGTAATGATCATTTATGAGAATATATGTCTAAGTGATAAGCTATGTGAAAATGAACTAATAGAATATATGAAATTATAATACAAGCTATGTGGTATTGACATAAGTGATTATAGGAATGTGTAAGATAAGACACATGAATTCAATATAAGTGATTATGTAAAACTGTGAGATAAGTATAGGGCATTGATATACGGACTAGATGAAAGAATATACATGAATAAATGTACAAGTTTATATGTTATTTTATGTGCTTTGTGATGTACATATGAACATATGTGAATAAGATATGATATACATGTTTACATGAAACCATGAGAAATGATATATGTTACATGATATAAACCTATGTGATATATGTTTTATGAAATGACACAGATGTTTACACATACATGTGGTATGTGACAGAAAAAAGGTATATGTGATCACAAGAGAAATGACATGAGTACATGAACATATGAAACATAAGAATAATGCCCGTGATATATAATACGAGAGCTATAGGTATAGTTGGCATGCCAAGAGTCAAGGGTCTACGTGGTCTTTCGGGACAAATACATAGGTCCTTCGGGACAAAATTTCATATGCCACTTAGTGGGACTTATACGAGCTGTGGTGACTGCAATTGTGCACAACCTCAATGTACTCGAATACCTTAAGTTCTCAATAATGTACATGGGCTAATAAAGAGACAATAACAAATACAATATATGAGATGTATATGTTTGTGGTGATATGAAATGTATTATATGAATTACATGATGTTATGTGTATTATATGATATACCGAAATGATAAGTACAAAATCAGATGATAAATAGAGATTATGATAATGATGGTATATGTATATGTATGCATTCTGTTATGTGAAATGTTATATGATTTCTATTATATGTTTTATATGTCTCACTAAGTCTATGATTTAGCGTGTGATTGTTTTACACGTAGGTTTCGAGAAGAGAAAGATTGATAAAAGTTATGCAATACAGGTCAGTTCCTCATTTCCAAAGATCAGATCAGAAAAGAATTAAACAATATGTATTTTGTAATAATGATAGTGGTTGGCATGTAATAAAGATTTGAATTCGATATGTTTTTATTGGTTTGTAAAATCATGTGATGAGTTTTGTAATGTTTTAAAGGTGTATATGTAAATGGTAATTTTATACGATTGAAAAATTAAATTTTTATGAATTTATGCGTATTTTGCCGAAGTTACTGTAGCAGTGCATCGATACATAATTTATATTTGAAATTTTCACTGTTCATATCATATAGTACTGTTCATAAATACGTTTTTGACTTAAATTTTTATAATGAAGCATAATTTAATAGAATATTATTGTATTTCCTTAATATGAGTTCAAATGTTTTGTTATCTTATAAGAATATTATTTCAAAAAGTCAATGTGACATCTCAGACTCATATTCGAGTCGGATACGAGTTGGGGTGTTACATCTATAATATCTATCCGAATTAGTCGATCAATAAATCTGATACCGATGGTTATACAAAAAAATTCGATCAAAATCTCCTTCTTTGGGTCACTCCTTACCATTGTCATCGATCACAAAATCTATGTACTTTTACTGTTAAAATTAAATATGAATACGATATTCATTTCATCGAAAAATACTTTGATTGAGAATATATTTATTAATATTTTATATTGTTATAAATTTATGATAAGATATATTTTTAGTGAAACAGACATTAGTTTTGTGTTCAAGAGTTAAAAAAATTCGCTGAAAATTTTTTATTCCAATAATTAATGATAACGATGGTTGATGGGTGGTAAACTATGACAGACAACGAGGGACTTGATTGAACTCTAGGCCGATAAAGTTTTTAAATAAAATTCTAAAATTAAATTGATATGCTTTTGAAGTATGAGGGTTGAATTAAAAATTAATCCTTTTAACTAACGTTTTGTACGATCAAAATATAACTTAACGACTAAGTGATTAAAGTGTAGTAAATTAATAATATAAATGGTTGAAATATTATTTGTTTAATTTTGGTGATCAAATTAAGATAAAACGATAATAAAAGCGACTTCCAATGTGGTTTACCTTGTTATTTAGGCTCAAGTTCTGAAAGGCTCAATACCAAAATCAAAAACCATAGCCGGGCAGGGCAAGGGGGAAAAAATAAGAGAAAAATGACCTCGTCGGAGCTGCCAAGAAAAGAAGCCAACGTGCTAAAAGGCCACGAAGGTGCAGTATTAGCGGCGAGATTCAACAGCGACGGAAACTATTGCCTGAGCTGCGGTAAAGACCGCACTATCCGTCTTTGGAACCCTCACCGCGGCATCCACATCAAAACCTACAAATCTCACGGCCGCGAAGTTCGCGATGTCCACGTCACCCCGTACTCGTCTTCCTCCTCATTCCTACCCGATGCCTTTCTTTGGATTCGTTCTAAATTTTAACAAATATGTCCTTTCCTGTAGAGATAACTCCAAGCTGTGCTCTTGCGGTGGAGACCGGCAGATTTTCTATTGGGATGTTTCCACCGGTCGTGTTATTCGCAAGTTTCGCGGCCATGATGGCGAGGTTTTTACTTCTGCTACTTCCATTTTTTTTATGTAGATTAATAATTAGGGTAAACTACACTTTTAGTACCTAAATTATTACTGTTGTTCTGTTTTGGTACCCAAATTTTATTTTTTTCAAAATCATAACTAAAGTTTTCACGTCACCAAAAGCTAATGCCACTTCATCATTGAAAAAAAATATCATGTCAGTAATTCTGTTAATTGATCACCGGGGCTATGTATCAAATTGAAACCTAAACTAATGTTAGGTATGGTTATGAAAAAAAGTAAAGTTTGAGTATCAAAATAGAACAAAAGTAATAGTTTAATACTAAACGAGTAGCTACCCTAATAATTATTGTTTATAATTGGAAATTGATGAAAGTGAAATGCTTATTGTTTAGTTCTTCAAAATTTTATAACAACTCGTTTTTAAATTTTAATTTTAATTTGGCTTATGAAAAAAAAGGTAGTAGTAAAACTAATAATTTGAGCAAACCTACATTTGAAGTCTTTGTCAATTGTTTACTGATGTTTCCACTTTTATGTTAATATATTTCCTAGGTGAATGCGGTGAAGTTTAACGAGTATGCATCTGTGGTAGTATCTGCAGGTTATGATAGATCATTGCGTGCTTGGGACTGCAGGTCTCACAGCACTGAACCCATACAGGTTCTAAATTTTTGTCTACTTCATGTTGTTATGTATATTATGAATGCGTTTTACTGTGTATAATAGCTTATCAAATTAAAGTCCGTCCATTATGCAGATTATTGACTCATTTTTGGACACTGTTATGTCTGTATGTTTAACCAAGACTGAAATTATTGGTGGGAGTGTTGATGGAACTGTTCGAACATTTGATATTCGAATGGGTCGGTACGTAGCAGAAGTTATTCTGTAGTTTTGCTTTAGGTTCTAACTTGAATTATGCCACATTGCCACCGTGAATATCCGTTAAATGATTTCCTTGCTTTTTACTGTAGAGAAATATCAGATGACTTAGGGCAACCTGTCAACTGTATCTCAATGTCAAATGACGGTAACTGTATATTAGCCAGTTGCTTGGATTCAAGTATAAGACTTTTAGACAGGTAAAGCCTTCAACGTAATTGGATTCTTGCTGCAAATTTTTACCTAGCTTTGAATGCCCCTAAATCTGGGTTCTCCTACTGCAGGTCCACTGGTGAACTATTGCAGGAATATAAAGGGCACGCTTGCAAGGTTAGAATGCAGGCCTTATCTTGCAATCTTTTTATCATGCCTTTAATCTTAGTTAGTCTATCACCCTTCAAGTATTGATTATCGATCCAAAGGGTTCTGAATATAAAGGACATATTTCAGCCAAGCTCTTTAGGTTTCCACTCTTTTTTGTTCACGAATTGCTATAATTTGCTTTTTGTTATTCTGCGATAGTCCTACAAAATGGATTGCTGCCTATCCAACAGTGACGCTCATGTAATTGGTGGATCTGTGGATGGCTCAATCTTCTTCTGGGATCTGGTAGATGCATCTGTGGTTTCAAAATTCCGAGCTCATTCATCAGTGGTACTATTTTCTTTTTCTTATTTATTCTCCGAATGCTTCTTCTGGTACTGTTGAATTTTCAGGATAATTTACCTATTCATCAGTGATTAGATCATATCATACTAATACTTGATTTTGTTTTCACTATAAGAAACATTGAAATCTTTTCAATGTTTGACCTAACCAGCCTCTTTTTACGCATGTTATGTTCACTGTTTGTAAAGTCTAACGACACATTTGGTTCATTAAATGGATTTACTTTTAGTTGGGAATTGGATAGAAAAAGAAAATAGCTATTAAGTGATTTGGTACTTTGGTTCATTGGAATACAATAGAGGTGGAATAATATTAATACTATGGTTGGTTATAATCATATGAAAGGATATACAAGTAAGCATGTGAAATACAACTTTGCCTTCAATATAAATAAAATACAATAGAGGTGCAAAATACAACTTGATATTTTAATTGTCATCGCAACAACAGCTGGTTGTGGCCTGCAGCCAGTGACATCTGGTTGTCAGCACACTAGCAGCTTCAACGACTCCGTGCGAGGCTGCAACCAGATTTCATTCCACCAAAAGTCAAGCTCTCCAAAGCAACCACTTTTGGTCAATTATTGCATCACAGAATGACTATTACCAATGATAGCCATTCACTGATCCAAGTAAAATGGTTGTTGTAGCAAGCTGAATAAAAGGGGAATGTTATAGGCATTCCCCCAAACCAAACATGACATTGCAGGGCTATCATTTTTATTGGTTTATCATTACTACCAACTAAAATGACATTCAATTCCTTTGATTTTTTCTTTGGCAGGTAACAAGTGTGAGTTATCATCCAAAAGACAACTGTATGATAACTGCCTCTGTGGACGGCAGTGTTCGAGTTTGGAAAACATGAGGTCTTGAACAATCAAAGCTCTGCACTCGCAGCAACTCTGGTACCTGACATTTTCGCCTAGCTTGCTCCGTAAATTGTTGTTCAAGGATGGAACCATATATTCTTCTAATTTCCATACGTAAATGCACTTATTTGGTTGGCGATAGTTCTTGTGGTCTTGAATTCTACATCATATCTCTGTTTACAAGTCTTGGTATGAAGATACACAGCGGAGCGTGTAAAAAACCCTAGTTATGTGGTGTAACCTTGTTGGTGTTACTTATATTCTCAACCACTTCCTCAGTATGAATTCTGATAGATGAGTTGGTGAAGTGATCAATTTTGAGAATCTTATTCTTACATCATATATGTTTTACAATTAATATATGTG
Source organism: Hibiscus syriacus (assembly GCF_006381635.1). Lineage (NCBI taxonomy): Eukaryota > Viridiplantae > Streptophyta > Magnoliopsida > Malvales > Malvaceae > Hibiscus > Hibiscus syriacus. The sequence goes on along the minus strand of NW_024062021.1, from coordinate 739,226 downwards.
AATGGTTATAACCAAAATTAGCCATTATAATGCATGTCAAATAGGCAAGATTTAAAAGGAAATATATATTAAGAAACTCTGAAATTCAATCATAAAATTTTAAAGTTTTCAAGACTCTTTTAATACCATTAAACAAAAGATTTCATAGACAAAAAATATATAATTTCAAATTTTGAATAAATATTTATCTATAATGTGATTAATCGGTGTATATGCTATTTTAAAAACAAAAATTATATCATTTAAAGTTTAGTTTCATTTGATACCTTATCTTATATTCAAAACATAAGTACATTAAACAACTCCAACATTTTAAGTTTTTATTAATTTATATAAGGGTTAATATACATTTTGATATTTAAAAAAATTAAGTTTCAAGGTTAAATTTAATTTTTTATTTTTAGTTCAATTTGATATTTGGATTTATTTTTTTTGTTCAAATAAATATTTAACTTTTTTATATATATAGATATCTAATCTTGATTACTTGGATAAAAACTCATTGGATGGATTGAGGGATTATTGAAGGCGATCATACCTTAAAACTTTTAAATTTTTATATAATTTATTTATTTTTATTGATAATTTAATTTTTAAATTCTTAAAAAATTTTAATATAAATTCTTAAAAAGTTTACACCCATAACATAAAATTAAACATTTATTTTTATATATTTAAATTAAAAAAATAAATTCAAATATCTAATTAAATAAAAATGTAACCCCCCAGACCGATGCGGGTAACCCAATCCGATCCGGGAAGTCACATTAGGGCCACCGGAGCGACCCATTGTAAAAATAGCGGAAAATTTAAATCTTTTTATCAGAACATGTAAACTTATAAAATCATTTGTCACTATTTAAAAATAAAACATATTTCCAGACTCGTATATAAATCAAAATACAATTACATGCCCCCTAATCACATGTACCATACTCTGTAACAACGCCGGAAGAACTCTCTTACTGAAGTCGATAGATGCACTGGTACAATTCTTTTAACCTGAAAAGGTGAGTAATAGAGTGAGCTTCGAAAAGCTCAGTAATAAAGAACTACCAGATGATGCTGAAAAACGTGCAGATACAGATAAACATATTTTCCTTATTGGTTCAGATATTTACAGATCTTTATGTTGAGCTGAGGTCCATTGATATCGCATGTAGTAACAAATAGTATTCATTTCAGATGGAAATATTTCGGATGTCTAGGTTCAGGATATCAGAATAGGTTTTCTAATGTGTTCCCAAAAACCATGTAACTTTTCAGATCTTTTTAAAACACATATATATATATACCCCCATCCCATCACAACATAATGTGTAGGTTCCCCAGAACCATACACCCAACCCACAACATATAAGGCCCTGAGCACAAAGCCGAGGTACCTGCGGAAATTCTTCCTTCAACAATACCCCCCAATTAAAACATTTTTCCGTCATTAAACGAAGATATCAGAAATCAAAACAGAATTCAGAACAGATATCAGAACAGAATCCAGATCAGAAATCAGAACAGAATTCAGGTCATTTATCAGAACAGAATTCAAGTCGGAAATCAGATAAAATATTTATATGATTAGGGAACACACCAGAGTTTACAGATATTATTCAGAGATGCTAAATAATCTTAGCAGGCAGAGAAACACGGATTTTCAGTATACCGATAAAATACCGGACGTTAGAAATACTATTGGAAAAGTTCAATAACTGACATAATCATCAGTTATTCAGAATGTGAATTATCAGGATCATATCTTATTTGGACAGTTTTCAGAAGTTGTATGTAATCAGAAGGGTATTCAGAATCCTTTATATCCATGTCAATTGATCGGATAATCGAACAACTTGAGAACGAAGATTCAGAACCTTAACAATCTATGTCGACTGATCAATTCATTTTCCTTCTAGGGTATTTACTCTTTAATACCACAAATTCTTGTCCGTAGACCATTTTCGGAATCATCGCTGAATAAATCTTCCAATGTCTTTATTTCATTTCCACGCTTCCACAATATCATAAAATGATGACGTACTTGATTAATTTGTTCATAACCCATTGTAATTGTACACTACGTAAACTCATAAGAGTTTCCAGACTTATCCAAATCACTTATTAAATCCTTAGTCATTGAGGTTACCTAGTTCATTTAGCAGTCATGTCCATTCCAGTTACTTCAGGATTTTCCAGAGTAATTCAAACGTTCCTGAATTTCAGATACATGTTGTACTTTCATTCCATTCAATTTGGTCTTCGTGGTTGATTTGTCGAACAAACATCCAATTCTTAGTACTGAATACGATCTAGAGCTGAGCTGAGCTGAATACTTCCAAAATTATCATTGAGCCAAACTTGAGAAGACGAACACATGTTCCAGTAATATCTATGCCATTCAAGTATTGACATAGCTTTAGGGTTGATCTATTCACTTAAATTGTTTTCCATTACCTTTAAAGGTAGTCCAATACTTATGCTTACTTGGATTCCTTAATTAATCCAATACATTTACTTAATTTAGGCCATAAGGTTATTTTGTAAATTTTGGTATTCAGTTTTATTCCATTCATTTCAGAGCTCGAGGATATCCAATCATTCCTGAGCTTGGTGATATTCTTGGTTCATTTCCATTACAGGGGTATTTTGGTCATTTTACAGATCTACGGTATTTCAATCTTTTCCTTCCATCCGATCTTATTATTTAATTCAATCTTATCATTTACTTCAGTCCTTTCGAACAATTCTGACAGCAAAATACCCCCGATAAATTACTCTTCCAGTATTTACTCATTATTCGAATATTTTCAGGTCAAGTGTCTTCTCAGACTTTACAAACGGAATATCATAAATTTTCCTGCACTAAGTCGGGATCTTAACAATTAAATCCGTACTTATTCGAGTTAAGTACGAATCCTCTAAGTATTTTCTCATTCAGAGTCATCTCAGACTATTCTACCTCTTAAGGCATTTCCGTAATTTCTTAGCCAGATAAGTTCGATATTAGCTCTTAACGAAAATAATATAATTTAGAGATCATATGATTAATTTCTTTCTTGAACAATCTCTGATCTTGAAATAATTCCCTTAACACACTTCTAGTATCTTGCATAAACCTTCTTGGGTTAAAAACCGGTTCTCCATAATTTCCAAGTAAAACTAACATTTCTTATGCACATCAATAGTTTTAGCAGATCAATAATTCTTTTCAGATTTATTAATCCACTTCCAGAGACAATTCTTATCATTTTCCAACATAAGGGTAATTTCGTAATTTTCCCTAATCGAAATATTCTCTTAATTTATCATATAAGTACCTTTAATGAGATAAATTATAATCTACAATCCATGGTTAATTCTTTTATTACTTAATTCCAGAACTTGTAATTTAATTCAAACCGTCCTCCAATTTCTTATAATAGTCATCTGAGCCATATTTAGTTATCTACTTTCTACCGTATTTGTACCTAGTGTAGATCTTCATTAATTACACATATGAGACTAAACATTTCCATTCATGCATTTATCAATACCAACATGTTCCATAAAGCATAAAGAGGTAGTAAAGTATTACCTCGATTTCCGTGCAATACTGATCGACCATAAAAATTCCATTCGAACGCCTTTGATCTTCAATTCAACTTCCATAATTCCTCAGATACATATCAACATAAATTATATCAGAAACGAAGCTTAATTACGATAAACGGATCGAATTGGGTGATAAATCAGTGAAAGACGGCTTACCGGGTTCGAATTTGGCGAAACGGACTTCGGATTCGGATTCAGAACGTCGAAAGCATAAAATATGACTTTTCGGAAATTTGGAATATTCGGTCAAAATCAAAGTCAACGGGTTTGACCGGCAATTTCGAGGTCTTCGGGTTCGAATTTCGAAAAACGGACAGCGGAATCGGATTTGGAACGTCGAAAAATGTCAGGATAGGTATACTCGGTCGAAGTCAAAGGTCGTTTAATGCTCGATCAAAGCCGGTCAAAGTTTTGGTCAACAGTGGTCAACGTGGGTCAACGGTCAACGGTCAACGGTCAACGGGTCGGGTCAATGGGTCGGGTCAACGGGTCGGGTCAACTGGTCGGGTAAACGGGTCGGGTCGGGTCGGGTTATGACCGGTCAAACCGGTCAACTATCCACTAAAACCGGTCAAACCGGTCACTTTTGTCTTCCCCAGTGGCGGCGCGTGGGGGCGCGTGGGCACTGTTCCGGCAGTGTAAAATTCACAGAAAAATTTCTAAAAATTATTTTGAGCGATTTCGAGATACTTACAAAGCTCGGTTCACAATTTTGAACGGCGGAGAGCTCGATTTTGAAATGTCGGAAACTTTGACCGCTTCACCTCCACACGCGCTGCCGCCGCCGGAGAAAAAGGAGAACACCGGTGGACTCGGAACGGCACAAGGAACACGATGGTGCGGGAGGTGTCGTAAACAGATGACCCGATCGTCGTGAATCGATGAAAAACCAACAAAAACCGAGTTATTACCGACGATACTTTCGACAGAAATTAACGACGAACGACGACGATTCACGATGAAAGGTTTGAGGGGTTTTGTTCCTCGGTTGGCAACGAACACGGTGGTGGTTTCGGCTCGTCGATCGGAGGTCAGACGGCGAGTAGATCGGAGTTGAAAGGAGGGTAGTTGGAGAGGGAAAACTGGAAAATTTTCTCCTGAACCTGCGCACGGGAGAGAACTTATAATTCAACATATTAAAAAATGGTTAAATCATGGGTTTAGCCACTGAATTTCCTGCACTTCTTAAAATGGTCTTCCAACTTTGAAATCTTGTAATTTAACCCACTGTTTCTTTCAAAACATCAAATTAAATCCACCACTTTATAATTTCTTAAATTTAGCCCCTAAATTGGGGTGTTACAATTCTTCCCTCCTTAAAAAGAATTTCGTCCTCGAAATTCATTCATGTCAAATAATTGCAAAAATAAAACTTCTATCAGTTCTTTCATATCTTTCATTTAGCTCTTATAGAAATACAGATCCTGCACTAATCCTTAACCAACTGAGCATACATTCTTATCATAATTTTTCCTCATTTCAATAAAAGAATCCAAACGAAAATTTCCTTGAGTAATCAATTTAGTCTTGGTTACGTGAATAGGCTCATAGAGCAGCAGCATATCCCAATTTCATTTCCGGAGTCGAGTCAGAATTTCTCAGATGAATAATTCACACACGGCTCGTGAGGTACTTTACAGCGATTAAACAGATGTTACTGGAATTCCTTTTTGTACAAATATAACCGTAACAGATAGAAACTTCGGTTTGTTCGTTACAGATAGGGACTCAGCCCTGGAGTTCCGGCTCAGAGAGGTACGATTGCAGTCTAGGGGCATGTACTGATCAGATATTTTGACATTCGACCGGCCGGTCTATCTTGAAAAATTTTGACTCAAACCATAGCTCTGATACCACTAAATGTAACCCCCCAGACCGATGCGGGTAACCCAATCCGATCCGGGAAGTCACATTAGGGCCACCGGAGCGACCCATTGTAAAAATAGCGGAAAATTTAAATCTTTTTATCAGAACATGTAAACTTATAAAATCATTTGTCACTATTTAAAAATAAAACATATTTCCAGACTCGTATATAAATCAAAATACAATTACATGCCCCCTAATCACATGTACCATACTCTGTAACAACGCCGGAAGAACTCTCTTACTGAAGTCGATAGATGCACTGGTACAATTCTTTTAACCTGAAAAGGTGAGTAATAGAGTGAGCTTCGAAAAGCTCAGTAATAAAGAACTACCAGATGATGCTGAAAAACGTGCAGATACAGATAAACATATTTTCCTTATTGGTTCAGATATTTACAGATCTTATGTTGAGCTGAGGTCCATTGATATCGCATGTAGTAACAAATAGTATTCATTTCAGATGGAAATATTTCGGATGTCTAGGTTCAGGATATCAGAATAGGTTTTCTAATGTGTTCCCAAAAACCATGTAACTTTTCAGATCTTTTTAAAACACATATATATATATACCCCCATCCCATCACAACATAATGTGTAGGTTCCCCAGAACCATACACCCAACCCAACACAACATATAAGGCCCTGAGCACAAAGCCGAGGTACCTGCGGAAATTCTTCCTTCAACAATACCCCCCAATTAAAACATTTTTCCGTCATTAACGAAGATATCAGAAATCAAACAGAATTCAGAACAGATATCAGAACAGAATCCAGATCAGAAATCAGAACAGAATTCAGGTCATTTATCAGAACAGAATTCAAGTCGGAAATCAGATAAAATATTTATATGATTAGGGAACACACCAGAGTTTACAGATATTATTCAGAGATGCTAAATAATCTTAGCAGGCAGAGAAACACGGATTTTCAGTATACCGATAAAATACCGGACGTTAGAAATACTATTGGAAAAGTTCAATAACTGACATAATCATCAGTTATTCAGAATGTGAATTATCAGGATCATATCTTATTTGGACAGTTTTCAGAAGTTGTATGTAATCAGAAGGGTATTCAGAATCCTTTATATCCATGTCAATTGATCGGATAATCGAACAACTTGAGAACGAAGATTCAGAACCTTAACAATCTATGTCGACTGATCAATTCATTTTCCTTCTAGGGTATTTACTCTTTAATACCACAAATTCTTGTCCGTAGACCATTTTCGGAATCATCGCTGAATAAATCTTCCAATGTCTTTATTTCATTTCCACGCTTCCACAATATCATAAAATGATGACGTACTTGATTAATTTGTTCATAACCCATTGTAATTGTACACTACGTAAACTCATAAGAGTTTCCAGACTTATCCAAATCACTTATTAAATCCTTAGTCATTGAGGTTACCTAGTTCATTTAGCAGTCATGTCCATTCCAGTTACTTCAGGATTTTCCAGAGTAATTCAAACGTTCCTGAATTTCAGATACATGTTGTACTTTCATTCCATTCAATTTGGTCTTCGTGGTTGATTTGTCGAACAAACATCCAATTCTTAGTACTGAATACGATCTAGAGCTGAGCTGAGCTGAATACTTCCAAAATTATCATTGAGCCAAACTTGAGAAGACGAACACATGTTCCAGTAATATCTATGCCATTCAAGTATTGACATAGCTTTAGGGTTGATCTATTCACTTAAATTGTTTTCCATTACCTTTAAAGGTAGTCCAATACTTATGCTTACTTGGATTCCTTAATTAATCCAATACATTTACTTAATTTAGGCCATAAGGTTATTTTGTAAATTTTGGTATTCAGTTTTATTCCATTCATTTCAGAGCTCGAGGATATCCAATCATTCCTGAGCTTGGTGATATTCTTGGTTCATTTCCATTACAGGGTATTTTGGTCATTTTACAGATCTACGGTATTTCAATCTTTTCCTTCCATCCGATCTTATTATTTAATTCAATCTTATCATTTACTTCAGTCCTTTCGAACAATTCTGACAGCAAAATACCCCCGATAAATTACTCTTCCAGTATTTACTCATTATTCGAATATTTTCAGGTCAAGTGTCTTCTCAGACTTTACAAACGGAATATCATAAATTTTCCTGCACTAAGTCGGGATCTTAACAATTAAATCCGTACTTATTCGAGTTAAGTACGAATCCTCTAAGTATTTTCTCATTCAGAGTCATCTCAGACTATTCTACCTCTTAAGGCATTTCCGTAATTTCTTAGCCAGATAAGTTCGATATTAGCTCTTAACGAAAATAATATAATTTAGAGATCATATGATTAATTTCTTTCTTGAACAATCTCTGATCTTGAAATAATTCCCTTAACACACTTCTAGTATCTTGCATAAACCTTCTTGGGGTTAAAAAACCGGTTCTCCATAATTTCCAAGTAAAACTAACATTTCTTATGCACATCAATAGTTTTAGCAGATCAATAATTCTTTTCAGATTTATTAATCCACTTCCAGAGACAATTCTTATCATTTTCCAACATAAGGGTAATTTCGTAATTTTCCCTAATCGAAATATTCTCTTAATTTATCATATAAGTACCTTTAATGAGATAAATTATAATCTACAATCCATGGTTAATTCTTTTATTACTTAATTCCAGAACTTGTAATTTAATTCAAACCGTCCTCCATTTCTTATAATAGTCATCTGAGCCATATTTAGTTATCTACTTTCTACCGTATTTGTACCTAGTGTAGATCTTCATTAATTACACATATGAGACTAAACATTTCCATTCATGCATTTATCAATACCAACATGTTCCATAAAGCATAAAGAGGTAGTAAAGTATTACCTCGATTTCCGTGCAATACTGATCGACCATAAAAATTCCATTCGAACGCCTTTGATCTTCAATTCAACTTCCAATAATTCCTCAGATACATATCAACATAAATTATATCAGAAACGAAGCTTAATTACGATAAACGGATCGAATTGGGTGATAAATCAGTGAAAGATGGCTTACCGGGTTCGAATTTGGCGAAACGGACTTCGGATTCGGATTCAGAACGTCGAAAGCATAAATATGACTTTTCGGAAATTTGGAATATTCGGTCAAATCAAAGTCAACGGGTTTGACCGGCAATTTCGAGGTCTTCGGGTTCGAATTTCGAAAAACGGACAGCGGAATCGGATTTGGAACGTCGAAAAATGTCAGGATAGGTATACTCGGTCGAAGTCAAAGGTCGTTTAATGCTCGATCAAAGCCGGTCAAAGTTTTGGTCAACAGTGGTCAACGTGGGTCAACGGTCAACGGGTCAACGGTCAACGGGTCGGGTCAATGGGTCGGGTCAACGGGTCGGGTCAACTGGTCGGGTAAACGGGTCGGGTCGGGTCGGGTTATGACCGGTCAAACCGGTCAACTATCCACTAAAACCGGTCAAACCGGTCACTTTTGTCTTCCCCAGTGGCGGCGCGTGGGGGCGCGTGGGCACTGTTCCGGCAGTGTAAAATTCACAGAAAAATTTCTAAAAATTATTTTGAGCGATTTCGAGATACTTACAAAGCTCGGTTCACAATTTTGAACGGCGGAGAGCTCGATTTTGAAATGTCGGAAACTTTGACCGCTTCACCTCCACACGCGCTGCCGCCGCCGGAGAAAAAGGAGAACACCGGTGGACTCGGAACGGCACAAGGAACACGATGGTGCGGGAGGTGTCGTAAACAGATGACCCGATCGTCGTGAATCGATGAAAAACCAACAAAAACCGAGTTATTACCGACGATACTTTCGACAGAAATTAACGACGAACGACGACGATTCACGATGAAAGGTTTGAGGGGTTTTGTTCCTCGGTTGGCAACGAACACGGTGGTGGTTTCGGCTCGTCGATCGGAGGTCAGACGGCGAGTAGATCGGAGTTGAAAGGAGGGTAGTTGGAGAGGGAAAACTGGAAAATTTTCTCCTGAACCTGCGCACGGGGAGAGAACTTATAATTCAACATATTAAAAAATGGTTAAATCATGGGTTTAGCCACTGAATTTCCTGCACTTCTTAAAATGGTCTTCCAACTTTGAAATCTTGTAATTTAACCCACTGTTTCTTTCAAAACATCAAATTAAATCCACCACTTTATAATTTCTTAAATTTAGCCCCTAAATTGGGGTGTTACAATTCTTCCCTCCTTAAAAAGAATTTCGTCCTCGAAATTCATTCATGTCAAATAATTGCAAAAATAAAACTTCTATCAGTTCTTTCATATCTTTCATTTAGCTCTTATAGAAATACAGATCCTGCACTAATCCTTAACCAACTGAGCATACATTCTTATCATAATTTTTCCTCATTTCAATAAAAGAATCCAAACGAAAATTTCCTTGAGTAATCAATTTAGTCTTGGTTACGTGAATAGGCTCATAGAGCAGCAGCATATCCCAATTTCATTTCCGGAGTCGAGTCAGAATTTCTCAGATGAATAATTCACACACGGCTCGTGAGGTACTTTACAGCGATTAAACAGATGTTACTGGAATTCCTTTTTGTACAAATATAACCGTAACAGATAGAAACTTCGGTTTGTTCGTTACAGATAGGGACTCAGCCCTGGAGTTCCGGCTCAGAGAGGTACGATTGCAGTCTAGGGGCATGTACTGATCAGATATATTTTGACATTCGACCGGCCGGTCTATCTTGAAAAATTTTGACTCAAACCATAGCTCTGATACCACTAAATGTAACCCCCCAGACCGATGCGGGTAACCCAATCCGATCCGGGAAGTCACATTAGGGCCACCGGAGCGACCCATTGTAAAAATAGCGGAAAATTTAAATCTTTTTATCAGAACATGTAAACTTATAAAATCATTTGTCACTATTTAAAAATAAAACATATTTCCAGACTCGTATATAAATCAAATACAATTACATGCCCCCTAATCACATGTACCATACTCTGTAACAACGCCGGAAGAACTCTCTTACTGAAGTCGATAGATGCACTGGTACAATTCTTTTAACCTGAAAAGGTGAGTAATAGAGTGAGCTTCGAAAAGCTCAGTAATAAAGAACTACCAGATGATGCTGAAAAACGTGCAGATACAGATAAACATATTTTCCTTATTGGTTCAGATATTTACAGATCTTTATGTTGAGCTGAGGTCCATTGATATCGCATGTAGTAACAAATAGTATTCATTTCAGATGGAAATATTTCGGATGTCTAGGTTCAGGATATCAGAATAGGTTTTCTAATGTGTTCCCAAAAACCATGTAACTTTTCAGATCTTTTTAAAACACATATATATATACCCCCATCCCATCACAACATAATGTGTAGGTTCCCCAGAACCATACACCCAACCCAACACAACATATAAGGCCCTGAGCACAAAGCCGAGGTACCTGCGGAATTCTTCCTTCAACAATACCCCCCAATTAAAACATTTTTCCGTCATTAAACGAAGATATCAGAAATCAAAACAGAATTCAGAACAGATATCAGAACAGAATCCAGATCAGAAATCAGAACAGAATTCAGGTCATTTATCAGAACAGAATTCAAGTCGGAAATCAGATAAATATTTATATGATTAGGGAACACACCAGAGTTTACAGATATTATTCAGAGATGCTAAATAATCTTAGCAGGCAGAGAAACACGGATTTTCAGTATACCGATAAAATACCGGACGTTAGAAATACTATTGGAAAAGTTCAATAACTGACATAATCATCAGTTATTCAGAATGTGAATTATCAGGATCATATCTTATTTGGACAGTTTTCAGAAGTTGTATGTAATCAGAAGGGTATTCAGAATCCTTTATATCCATGTCAATTGATCGGATAATCGAACAACTTGAGAACGAAGATTCAGAACCTTAACAATCTATGTCGACTGATCAATTCATTTTCCTTCTAGGGTATTTACTCTTTAATACCACAAATTCTTGTCCGTAGACCATTTTCGGAATCATCGCTGAATAAATCTTCCAATGTCTTTATTTCATTTCCACGCTTCCACAATATCATAAAATGATGACGTACTTGATTAATTTGTTCATAACCCATTGTAATTGTACACTACGTAACTCATAAGAGTTTCCAGACTTATCCAAATCACTTATTAAATCCTTAGTCATTGAGGTTACCTAGTTCATTTAGCAGTCATGTCCATTCCAGTTACTTCAGGATTTTCCAGAGTAATTCAAACGTTCCTGAATTTCAGATACATGTTGTACTTTCATTCCATTCAATTTGGTCTTCGTGGTTGATTTGTCGAACAAACATCCAATTCTTAGTACTGAATACGATCTAGAGCTGAGCTGAGCTGAATACTTCCAAAATTATCATTGAGCCAAACTTGAGAAGACGAACACATGTTCCAGTAATATCTATGCCATTCAAGTATTGACATAGCTTTAGGGTTGATCTATTCACTTAAATTGTTTTCCATTACCTTTAAAGGTAGTCCAATACTTATGCTTACTTGGATTCCTTAATTAATCCAATACATTTACTTAATTTAGGCCATAAGGTTATTTTGTAAATTTTGGTATTCAGTTTTATTCCATTCATTTCAGAGCTCGAGGATATCCAATCATTCCTGAGCTTGGTGATATTCTTGGTTCATTTCCATTACAGGGGTATTTTGGTCATTTTACAGATCTACGGTATTTCAATCTTTTCCTTCCATCCGATCTTATTATTTAATTCAATCTTATCATTTACTTCAGTCCTTTCGAACAATTCTGACAGCAAAATACCCCCGATAAATTACTCTTCCAGTATTTACTCATTATTCGAATATTTTCAGGTCAAGTGTCTTCTCAGACTTTACAAACGGAATATCATAAATTTTCCTGCACTAAGTCGGGATCTTAACAATTAAATCCGTACTTATTCGAGTTAAGTACGAATCCTCTAAGTATTTTCTCATTCAGAGTCATCTCAGACTATTCTACCTCTTAAGGCATTTCCGTAATTTCTTAGCCAGATAAGTTCGATATTAGCTCTTAACGAAAATAATATAATTTAGAGATCATATGATTAATTTCTTTCTTGAACAATCTCTGATCTTGAAATAATTCCCTTAACACACTTCTAGTATCTTGCATAAACCTTCTTGGGGTTAAAAACCGGTTCTCCATAATTTCCAAGTAAAACTAACATTTCTTATGCACATCAATAGTTTTAGCAGATCAATAATTCTTTTCAGATTTATTAATCCACTTCCAGAGACAATTCTTATCATTTTCCAACATAAGGTAATTTCGTAATTTTCCCTAATCGAAATATTCTCTTAATTTATCATATAAGTACCTTTAATGAGATAAATTATAATCTACAATCCATGGTTAATTCTTTTATTACTTAATTCCAGAACTTGTAATTTAATTCAAACCGTCCTCCAATTTCTTATAATAGTCATCTGAGCCATATTTAGTTATCTACTTTCTACCGTATTTGTACCTAGTGTAGATCTTCATTAATTACACATATGAGACTAAACATTTCCATTCATGCATTTATCAATACCAACATGTTCCATAAAGCATAAAGAGGTAGTAAAGTATTACCTCGATTTCCGTGCAATACTGATCGACCATAAAAATTCCATTCGAACGCCTTTGATCTTCAATTCAACTTCCAATAATTCCTCAGATACATATCAACATAAATTATATCAGAAACGAAGCTTAATTACGATAAACGGATCGAATTGGGTGATAAATCAGTGAAAGATGGCTTACCGGGTTCGAATTTGGCGAAACGGACTTCGGATTCGGATTCAGAACGTCGAAAGCATAAAATATGACTTTTCGGAAATTTGGAATATTCGGTCAAAATCAAAGTCAACGGGTTTGACCGGCAATTTCGAGGTCTTCGGGTTCGAATTTCGAAAAACGGACAGCGGAATCGGATTTGGAACGTCGAAAAATGTCAGGATAGGTATACTCGGTCGAAGTCAAAGGTCGTTTAATGCTCGATCAAAGCCGGTCAAAGTTTGGTCAACAGTGGTCAACGTGGGTCAACGGTCAACGGGTCAACGGTCAACGGGTCGGGTCAATGGGTCGGGTCAACGGGTCGGGTCAACTGGTCGGGTAAACGGGTCGGGTCGGGTCGGGTTATGACCGGTCAAACCGGTCAACTATCCACTAAAACCGGTCAAACCGGTCACTTTTGTCTTCCCCAGTGGCGGCGCGTGGGGGCGCGTGGGCACTGTTCCGGCAGTGTAAAATTCACAGAAAAATTTCTAAAAATTATTTTGAGCGATTTCGAGATACTTACAAAGCTCGGTTCACAATTTTGAACGGCGGAGAGCTCGATTTTGAAATGTCGGAAACTTTGACCGCTTCACCTCCACACGCGCTGCCGCCGCCGGAGAAAAAGGAGAACACCGGTGGACTCGGAACGGCACAAGGAACACGATGGTACGGGAGGTGTCGTAAACAGATGACCCGATCGTCGTGAATCGATGAAAAACCAACAAAAACCGAGTTATTACCGACGATACTTTCGACAGAAATTAACGACGAACGACGACGATTCACGATGAAAGGTTTGAGGGGTTTTGTTCCTCGGTTGGCAACGAACACGGTGGTGGTTTCGGCTCGTCGATCGGAGGTCAGACGGCGAGTAGATCGGAGTTGAAAGGAGGGTAGTTGGAGAGGGAAAACTGGAAAATTTTCTCCTGAACCTGCGCACGGGGAGAGAACTTATAATTCAACATATTAAAAAAATGGTTAAATCATGGGTTTAGCCACTGAATTTCCTGCACTTCTTAAAATGGTCTTCCAACTTTGAAATCTTGTAATTTAACCCACTGTTTCTTTCAAAACATCAAATTAAATCCACCACTTTATAATTTCTTAAATTTAGCCCCTAAATTGGGGTGTTACAAAAAAAATTACAGATACTAAATTTAACTACAAAATCATGTAAGTAGTGATTTTTTAAAAAATAAGTATTAAATTAAATCTTAAAAATATATCAAAATATATATTTCCTTTTTATATAAAAAAAAACATAATATAGTAAAGGGTAAAGCAAAACGATGGAGGAGCTAATTGCTCCACCGACAGTATATTAGCACATGTGCTGTTAGAAGACAATGTAGCATGAAAATTACTTGATGTGGCGTCCCCACAGAAAGTGAGTTTTTTTCTTTATTAATTTCAATTAAAAAATAAAACATACAAGCAACTTATTTCCTTATTCTTTTCATGGTCCTATTTTTTTATTATTTTTAAAGGCGTTCGAATTAAATAACCCCAATAATTTAATAATTAAAAAATAAAGCATATTTTCTTTTACCATTTAAAGTGAAAAATATATTTTTTATAATAATAAACACAGAATAAGAGTTTTTTTTTTGACAAGACAATCCGTAAAAATTTCTAAAAAAAACTCAAGAAAAATGTTAAATTAAATTACTTTCTAAAAGCAAGCGGTCCAGATCTGAAAGCTACTTCGTTAGGCGTCCACAATTCAACACCACTTTCTCTTTATCTATGGTTTTAGATTTTTGGAAGTGTAACCAGTTATCTCCTTCTTTGTTAGGTGTACACAATTCAACACCACTTTCTCTCTCTAAATCCTTCCCAGTCTTCTCTCTCCAAAAAACCCATTTTCCCTTTCCATTATTACAAAATACCATCGGACGCCACCTGCGATTTCTGTTTCCTCTTATGGCAACTTAAATTGGATCTTTTCAACGAAATCGGTGCTATTGAGACTTCACTACATTCATCGCTGAAGAAGAAACCCGGGTTTTCTGTGTTGGGTTGTTCTCGTTATATAGAGTTATGAACACTGGAGGCCGACTCATTGCTGGCTCCCACAACAGAAATGAATTTGTTCTCATAAACGCTGATGAAAATTCCAGAGTAAGATACCCGTAATCTTTAAAAAAATGTTTTTTTTTGCTCGTTTTTGTTGTTCGAGGAATACACACTTGTTAATTTTGTTGTTTCATGAAACGGGTTTCGTATTTCTTTTTGTGTTTTGCACGAAATTGTGAATAATTTCAGCCTTTTCTGTTCTGGTTTTCACTAGAAATGCAACAAGGTGAGGTTTTTAAGGATATATTTACAATATATTGTACCTTTTTCATTCCATTTCGATCCTTAAACCCCCTGAATCTTGTGATTTATTTATTTTATTTTTTTGGGGTGGGGGGTTTGGATTTTTCCTTATAGGAGTATAAAAATGGAGTTGTAGAGTGTTGCTTGGTTAATAGACATATCCATTATATGTTGGTTTACGTGACGGAGGAAGGTTTTTTTGGTTGTTAACTGTATAATTTGTGATTTCTTTAGATCTTTAAGATTTGATGTTCCTTTTGTTTAGATTCTACGAATTTGGCACTAGCTGGAAAAAAGCATAAGATTCTTAATCTATTGTTGAATTCTTCAGAAAAATCTTTTGGAATTTGACAATATATGTTTTGAATTGTTTTAATAATAATGCTGACTAAGCTCTGCATTTGTTGGAAATATTGATTGAATTGTAACTGAATTTAGCTTAAACATTTTTAATCTATTGTTCAGAATCACTGTGTATTTTTTATTTAATAAGTTATTGCAAGACATGTTAACTTGTTCCTTTTCTCTCATCCTTATTCATCTCTCTTCTCTTTTGTTCTTCGTTTCATTTGGAGGAAATAAGAATCGAGGCAGGTTTCGTGAACAACTTGTCGATAACCAGAAAATTAACTTAGAATTGAAGAAAATAAATTCCTTATTACTGCAATTCTATTTTGTCTGCAAAATAATGCATAGAAAGTTGAAATGAAAATGTTGGTTGTTCTAATTGGTAGCTGCTCAAGCCTCAAGGTTTGATGTAATTACAGGGATAGCTTCTAGTGCATTAAAGTGTTTGTTAATTTTACGGAGAACCATTCTCATTCTCCTTTATGGACTGTGATGTAGAACTTTCATTACTGCTTTAGTTTTTACATTTTACTGTACTTTTTCTTCTCACATTTCATGATCAGAAATTGATGGTACACTCTATATGGTTTATGGTTCTTCAGATAAAGTCAGTACGGGAATTGAGTGGGCAAACGTGTCAGATCTGTGGGGATGAGATTGAGATTTCAGTGGATGGAGAGCCCTTTGTTGCCTGCAATGAATGTGCTTTCCCTGTCTGCCGACCCTGCTATGAGTACGAGAGAAGAGAAGGAAACCAAGCTTGCCCTCAGTGCAAAACCAGATATAAACGAATCAAAGGTGAGATTGTTATAGCAATGGATGTTCAACATTGGCGGCCAAAAATGATCTATGAGTGTCCCTAACTAGTGATGTAAACCGCAGGCAGTCCTAGGGTTGAAGGTGATGAGGACGAAGATGACATAGATGATATAGACAATGAATTTGATTATGATGCTTTGGATCCCCAACAAGTTTCCGAGGCTATGCTCACTGGACACCTGAACACTGGCCGTGGTTCCCACCCTAATGGCTATGGATTTTCTGCACATTCAGAACTAGATTCTTCTCCTCCTACCTCCCAAATTCCTCTCTTGACCTATGGCGATGAGGTGAGCTTTCTTCTCTTTCCCTATTTATATGTATTTATAAGAGTTCCAGATTCAGGATGTTCAGTGTTTTTACACTTGTCTGCACACATTAGTTGATAGTAACGATACTTTTTATTGTTTTAGCATTCGGAGATTTCTGCTGATCATCATGCTCTCATTGTACCCCCTTTTTTGGGTCATGGGAATAGAGTTAATCCAATTCCTTATACTGATCCATCTGCACCTTGTAAGTCCATTATCCTTCTGCCTCTTACCAATCCTGTATTGATCCTCTCTAGTCTCTGACCTTAGTTTTTTCACTACTGCAGTGCAATCTAGACCAATGGTTCCCAAGAAAGATATAGCAGGATATGGTTATGGAAGTGTTGCATGGAAGGATCGAATGGAGGAATGGAAGAAGCGGCAGCATGAAAAACTTCAGGTGGTTAAGCATGAAGGAGGGAATGATGGTGGAAACTTTGTTGGAGAGGAGCTGGATGATGCTGATTTGCCAATGTAAGTGACTGTTGAAAGAATATGATTTGATTTTTGTTACTTGTACTCAGTGACAACTTTATAGGCAGTTTTGTTTCTGAATTATGCACGATGGCACATTTTTGTATGTGTAATAATTTGTTTGTCATTTGAAAATTTGTTTTCAGGATGGATGAAGGCAGGCAACCACTTTCAAGGAAGCTACCGCTACCTTCAAGCAAGATAAATCCATACAGAATGATTATCATACTCCGTCTTGCAATTCTTGGCCTCTTTTTTCACTACCGACTTCTGCATCCAGTCAGGGACGCTTATGGCTTGTGGTTGACATCTGTAATTTGTGAAATATGGTTTGCTGTCTCGTGGATTCTGGATCAATTCCCAAAATGGTACCCTATAGAGCGTGAAACATACCTTGATCGACTATCTCTGAGGTTTGTAGTGGTGCCTACCACTAGTGGTGCTTTATGTTTTTATATGATTATTTGACATGAATTCAGATTTCTGTCACCTTGATTAATGTGCCTACATGCTATTATGAATATGGTGACATGTGCTAATTTTACCTTTATGCACAGGTATGAGAAAGAAGGGAAGCTATCGCAGTTAGCTAGTATTGACATTTTTGTGAGTACAGTTGATCCAATGAAAGAACCTCCATTGATCACTGCAAACACTGTTCTGTCCATCCTTGCTGTTGATTATCCTGTCGATAAAGTCGCATGCTATGTATCAGATGATGGTGCTGCCATGCTCACATTTGAAGCTCTCTCAGAGACGTCTGAATTTGCTAGGAAATGGGTTCCTTTCTGTAAAAAGTTCAATATTGAGCCCCGTGCACCGGAGTGGTATTTCTCTCAGAAGATAGACTACCTAAAAAACAAAGTCCATCCAGCTTTTGTAAGGGAAAGGCGAGCAATGAAGGTGCGACTTCTTGTCATGCATTGTAAAATGTGTTCTATCCAAGTTATTTTGTTTAAAGCTCTAAATCATCTGCAGTTTCTAATCAATCTGAGATTGAATTTAGCAATTATGATTTTCTCTTTTGATAGATGTGAATGATTAATTTATTCTAGTGTTTCATCTGATTGGACAGAGAGAGTATGAAGAATTTAAAGTTAGGATAAATGGATTGGTTTCCACAGCGCAGAAGGTTCCTGAGGATGGTTGGACAATGCAGGATGGAACTCCATGGCCTGGAAATTGTGTTCGTGACCATCCTGGCATGATTCAGGTGAGCTTCTGTTGCTTTTGACTTGCCTTATTATTATTATTTGTAATGCAGAGCAATTGCAGTATTGTTCAGGAAAACACCACCTTTAGGATATATGCTTTTTTTCAATGAAATGAATCAATCTTTGTTAACTATTTCTTTGTTTTGTTTCTTGTGGCTGTGGATGTAGTAGAGACTTTTGCATTGATGTTCGATTGTAAAATAGGTTTATTTTATTTGTGATTTGTGAAAGTAATTCATGATTCATTTTTGGCACCTCCATGCATAGCTTTTTGCCAATTCTATCTCATCCTTATTTATTTGAGTAGTTTTTGAACTTTTAGTTTTGTTACGAGAGAAATTATTTGTTTATTTGCTGTAATCCTGAGACAGAATTTGTAGTGACTTTGAGCTGCTTGCTATTTTGATTTAGGGCAACTATTATATCTGATGAGTTTATTGATGTTCTTATTTGCAACATTTTAACTAATATTTGTCTCCTGACAGGTTTTCCTTGGTCACAGCGGTGTGCGCGATCTGGAAGGAAATGAGTTACCTAACCTAGTTTATGTTTCCCGTGAGAAGAGGCCAGGGTTTGAGCACCATAAAAAGGCTGGGGCCATGAATGCTTTGGTAAGGCACACGTTCTTTCCTTTCATTCTCTTTTGGTAGTTAAAACATGGTTTCAAACTTATGAACTTTCATTGTTTGTGTGGAAGATACGAGTCTCAGCAGTCCTCTCAAATGCTCCTTATCTTCTGAACGTTGACTGCGATCACTATATTAACAATAGCAAAGCACTTAGAGAAGCGATGTGTTTTATGATGGACCCCACATCGGGGAAGAAAGTATGTTATGTGCAGTTTCCTCAAAGATTTGACGGAATTGATCGACATGATAGATACTCAAACCGAAATGTTGTGTTCTTCGATGTAAGTTTATTTCATTTATTCCCTGTTTATTATCTGTTCTTTTTATCTTTCAAAGCCTAATCTCATAAATCTAAATCAGATCAACATGAAAGGATTAGATGGCATACAAGGACCTATATATGTTGGAACAGGGTGTGTTTTCAGAAGGCAAGCACTTTATGGTTATGATGCACCTGTCACCAAGAAGCCTCCTGGCAGGACTTGCAACTGTTTGCCAAAATGGTGCTGCTGCCTCTGCTGTTGTTCTAGAAAGAACAAGAAAACAAAACAAAAGGAGAGGACAAAGAAGTCTAAGCAAAGGGAAGCTTCAAAGCAGATACATGCTCTTGAAAACATAGAAGAAGGAATTTTGGGTAAGGGTTCACTTTACAAGGGGAAACTGAATGTTCCACTAATCCTGTTATGCGTTTATAAAGATTTTTTATTTTCGTTTTTAAATTTTTATTATAGCATTCTAAACTGGATTCTGTGTGTAACACTGTCAGAGTCAAACACTCTGAAGTCATCTGAGGCATCACAAATAAAACTAGAGAAGAAGTTTGGTCAGTCTCCTGTGTTTGTGGCTTCCGCTCTTCTGGAGGATGGTGGAGTTACTCAAAATGCAAGCGCTGCATCATTATTGAGAGAAGCAATACAAGTCATAAGTTGCGGTTATGAAGATAAAACAGAATGGGGAAAGGAAGTAAGTAAACCAGAAAAACAATCAGAATACTTTAATATCAGCAAGTTGTAATTTATTGGTATCTCATAATCATCAAATTTTCCACTTGCAAACCAGGTTGGCTGGATATATGGGTCTGTTACTGAGGATATCCTAACAGGATTCAAGATGCACTGTCACGGCTGGCGATCTGTGTACTGCATACCTAAACGACCTGCTTTTAAGGGTTCGGCACCTATTAATCTATCAGATCGTTTGCACCAAGTTCTTCGCTGGGCTCTTGGATCTGTTGAAATTTTCTTGAGTAGACATTGTCCCATTTGGTATGGATATGGGGGTGGATTGAAATGGTTGGAGCGATTTTCCTACATAAACTCGGTTGTGTATCCATGGACCTCTATTCCATTGCTTGTTTACTGTACCCTTCCAGCTATCTGTCTCCTTACTGGGAAGTTTATTGTTCCTGAGGTAAGAATTAACTGTCTTGTTCTATGCTCTGTTTTAACATTTAGATTTAGCTTTCAGAGAGAAATTTATTTCCTGATAAGTCATTTGAATTGATATTACAACAATGAGAACAGTTTGAAACTTGAAATGTGCCCATATGCTCATGCCAGTATCATAATTGAAGCTGTAGATGTGTTACTGATTGGTCAACCACGTCATGGTGTTATGATTAAGATGATTTTGGATTATATCTTTCCAAGTTATAGTTTGTGGATTATTAATTACTTATGGGCCTTGTATAACATGGAAATCCTGGATTTGACTTGCAGATAAGTAACTATGCCAGTCTTATATTCATGGCACTCTTCATATCGATTGCTGCCACCGGTATTCTTGAGATGCAGTGGGGTTGTGTTGGAATTGATGACTGGTGGCGAAATGAGCAGTTCTGGGTGATCGGAGGTGTTTCATCACATCTTTTTGCCCTCTTTCAAGGTTTACTAAAGGTTCTGGCTGGTGTCAGTACAAGCTTCACTGTAACCTCTAAAGCAGCAGATGATGGTGAATTTTCCGAGCTTTACCTCTTCAAGTGGACATCCTTGCTCATCCCACCCACCACCTTATTGATCATAAACATAATCGGTGTTGTGGTCGGGATCTCGGATGCCATCAACAACGGGTATGATTCATGGGGACCATTGTTTGGTCGGTTATTCTTCGCCTTTTGGGTCATTATCCATCTTTACCCCTTCCTCAAGGGCTTGCTCGGGAAGCAAGACCGGATGCCAACCATTATTTTGGTATGGTCTATTCTGCTGGCCTCAATCTTGACTCTTATGTGGGTGCGAATAAACCCATTTGTGTCAAAAGATGGGCCTGTACTAGAGGTCTGCGGACTGAATTGCGATGACTAGGAGATTACATTAGAATAAAGCAGCAGCATTGGCTCTTGAGTTATGATCCCATCGGCCATGGTGTTTGTGTTGGAGTTGTTTCATAAGGGATTGGAGTTATCCTGAGCCGAATGCTTCTTCTGGTTGTGCTGCATGATGAAGTTTGGGTGGGAGGCTTGGCTTGTGTAGATATAACAGTGCAGGTGAGTGGATGACACCTTTGTTCTTTGGTTTTATTTTTTTACAGAGTTTCTTTTTCTATTAATTCATTTATTATATTTTAATTGTTTTTAGGGTCTTTCTGGTTGTCGTGTATTTTGGGGGTATGTATTCCTAGGGGGGGGGGGGGATAAGGATTACAGACAGTAGGTTCACTCAAAATTGATTCCCATGTTTCTTCCATTCTATTTGGAGTTAGTCCAATGTACACGCTTATAAATTTAAGTTATGAATGTTATCTCATTACTCTATTCGCTTCTCAACCGCCTATTTTGTATACCGAGTTATGAATGATAATCTTGGGTTTCCCTTTATATCAGATCAGATCAGATGGCAATTTAAGTAGGATTTTTATCTCCAAAATTTGATAGAAAGAATTTACAAGTAGGATTTTTATTTTTGAAATAATATTTTTTTATATTTTAAAACAATAAATAATTAGATGTTTGTATTTTTTTCCCGTTAATAATAAATAAATATAAGACAAATTTCATAGAAAACATATTATTTAGTCTTATTGATATTCGATTACTTTCCCATAGAAGGCATGAAAACTTAGACCGACCTTTCTGGCATCAATGATATTCAATTTGTCCTTTGCCCATCCAATACGAAATCAACGTCTTTTGCAGCTGCTTTACCACCTTACTTTATTTTACTCATCATTTCTCAAATTGCCCTTACTAACCTTCTAAAACCAACCTCTAAGACTGGGTTATTTCAGTAATTCAACGAATCATTTTTCTAGAAACCATAAATATTCCTTGCTCTAGTTGATTGTGACTTGTATAAGTTAACATTTTAGGTTGCGCCTGATAAAAAATATTATAAATTTTATAATATTTTCGATCGTATTTTTTCTCAGCTTTAAATTCGGTTGTCTTTTCTTGGACTCTCCCTCTTCCTCGGGCATAACCAAACAACTATATATATTATGGATAAAATATAAAAATAATCCTTCAATTATAGGATGATGTTTTATTGAGTCTTCTAACTATTAAAAAATTCTAAAATTGTTTCTCAACTATAAGGTGTTACTTGATTGAGTCTCTCAACTATTAAAAGCTATAAAATGGTAATTTGACTATTCATATGTTTCAAACTACTCATTTTCGTTAAAAAATTGACGATAGTATAAATTGAACGTTAATCTGTTGATTGAGATATGATAGTCGTTTGTGATTTTGGGATCAAAATTTATCATATCAAAGTAAACATGTTATCGTTCAGCTCAGAATGCCATCAATTTTTTAATAGAAAATGATGGGTTTGGAACATATGAATAATCGAATGACCATTTTATAACTTTTAATAGTTAAAGATTCAACAAAGCAATTGTCTACTGTCAAAGAACCATTTTATAATTTTTAATAGTCAGGAGATTCAACAAAGTAGTATCCTATAATCGAGGAACCATTTGTGTACTTTACCTATATATTATATATACATATTTTGTAATAATATTTTTAGTTTCATTACGTAAATATATTAATATAAGAAAAAAAAATTAATTATAATATGTGATTTAAAATAATTTATTACAAATTTAAATTTGAAATTAAAATGAGTAAAACTAATTTTTCTTTAAAATATTTACAAATATTCAAACTAAATCATGAGAGCAAGTAAAAAAATATCAAATGTAATTAATTTATTATTAACCCTTGTACTAAAATACGAGGAAATTAAGGGTTCGTTTGGCTTTAACAAAATATAGATTATTTTCGTTTTTATTTTCATAGAAAATAGAAGATGTTTAAGAAAAACTTGTTTGATTGTAAAATTGAAAAATGAAAAAATGAGTGAAAATATGAAAATATAAAAAAGTTATTTTTAGTATTTTTATTAAAATTGTTTTAGAAATTCAAAAAATTAGGAAACATTATATCTAGATATTTAACTTAACTTACACATGTTTAAATCATTCGAACATTATATTTTTGATTTAATGGTATTTGAAACTCTCAAACTTTTGTAAAAATATCAATATGACCCCTAAACTTTTTTTACACTCAATATAATCCTTATATTAATTTTTTAATAATTTAATTATGTAGTATTTTTATATTTAATTTATTGAATATCTTAATAATTTTTTATATTTTATATTTTTAATTTAAATAAATTTTTCTTTTTTAAAAATTAATAAGTCCTCAAACTTTTCAAAATAATTAATTAAGTTCATATACCACATCATCCTCTATCGAATACTGTCAAAATAATATTGTAAAATGTCAATAATAATATTGTAGATTATCATGTAAGTTTGTGAATTGACATGTAAACGTTGTGACAGTTGTAAACTGTCATGTAAGCGTTGTGACAGTTAATATTTGATTTTATTGTTCAAAGGGTTATATTATTTTTTTCTAAATTTAATGACCACATTTAGTGAAAAAAAAGTAAGAACTATACTATTATTTTTCCCAAAAATTTGAGGGTCTCAACTACCACTAAACATATATTTTTTTATGTAAATGACATTTTGTGTGTTATTACTTATAACAAAATTTGTGTATTTGTAAAATTTAAGGGTAAACTATATCGATAGTTCCCTATGTTTACCGACTTTGGTCACCAAAAAATAAAGAATAGAAAATGATACGTGACGTTATTGATCCATCCGATTTAAGTATGTAACGTTATTGATCTATCTAATTTAAGATCATCCGCCATTAATTTCCGTTAATCTATTGGCGAAATTGTGGCAATTAAAAAAATCACGTGGTCCCCACCTCCCCTTCTTCTCTACTTCTTCCCCCTATTAACTACCCACCGTCTCCTTCCAATGTTAAAACCCCAATGTCGCAGCTCTGGTTCTTGGTCCTTCCCCGACGAACATTGCTACACCTTTTCCATTCGAAACGTCTCTAAACGTGGAGTCGACCGGGGAAGGATTGGGATGAATCCGACAAGAGGTTCCTCGAAGAGAAAAGAGTCTCGGTCTCATCTTCATTGTTTAACCACCACCACCCACGGTGATGATTATTACCAGCACGGTAATTTCGGCCATCAAAACCAAGGGCTAAACTTGAACCAGAAAGAAAAAAAGGAGGACATCCAATGTTTATGTTTTGGACAACTGCAACTTTGGTTCCGATAGCACTCGAAGAGAAATTGTTTACGTTGGACTTTATTTGTTGATACGAGGAGAATCTACGAATTTTAAGTTCATGCTTGAATACGTTTCTAAACTGCGTTGCGAAGCCATGGATTCCATTCAAAACCTTTGATTTTTCAACACGACGATTCCGAAGCCGACAGCTATTACCTTGCTGGAGAGTAAAGAGCAGTTCATCGGTAACGTGTTGGGTTGTTTACAAGGGTCGTGGGAGATTAGAGTGTGGTGCGGTGGCTATAGCTACGAGGGTACTTCGTGGGTGGCTAGCATGTTTGTTATTATAGCAGCATGTTTCGATGGATATGGTGTCGGAGTCGGCATGGGTGGTAGGTGGTGGATATCTTAAAGAGTTTTCTTTTATTTTTAATTGTGATGGGTTTAAGCTGAAGAAGAATAATAATGTTTTAAAATTTTTAATTGCCACATCATATTATCGTTAAAGGTTAATAGGAAATAACAGTTGAAAGATTAAAATTGAACGGATCGATAACATTAGGTACCATTTCTCTTTAATTTTTTTTTTACCAAAGTCAGTCATAGCAAAAGCGTAGGAAATTATCGACATAATTTACCCAAAATTTAATTAATGTCTAATATTCATTAACATTATATTTTTATTATAAATTAAAAAAAAATTTATTCTTTTATATTTGTATAACTCATATGTAATGATTTATAATAATTATAATATAATTTAATTATTTAATAACTATTCATTTTATTTTTATTTAAAAAAAATAAATATCAAATATATTTTTAGTATTTTAGTTTTAAATTTAGGTTTTCATTTATATTAATCAAACATATTTTTTAATTTTTCAAAAGTAAAAAATAAAATTTATTCAAAAGTAAAAATAAAAAATATTTTCTAGAACTAAATCGACACTTAATACTCCTACCAAACTAGCAGTGTATTTTGGTCCCGCGTAAATATATATAAATTTTAAACATAGGTAGAATACAAATATATCCAAAATTGTTGGTCTAATTAAGTTTAAAATCTCTTTACTATGTTCAAATTTAAAATCTAATCCTTTTGCTTTAGTTTAGTATAATTTTGACCTCTAGTTTGAACATTCTAATTTCTTCCTTTAAACGTTTGAACATTCTAATCTCTTCCTCAAACTATACTTTCATTTTAAATTAGTCTCTAAAATTTTAAATATACCAAATTTATCCCCAAACTATAACCCCTATTCTATATTGATCCCCAAACTTTTAAATATTCCGAATTCAACTATGAAGTTTTGAATGATTTAGGGGATATCATTAGAATATTCAAAAGTTTGGGGACTAATTTAGAATAAGGGTCACAGTTTGCAGGTGAATTTGAAATGTTCAAATGTTTGGGACTAATTTAGAATGGGATTCATAGTGTAGGAATGAAATTAAAATGCTCAACAGTTTGGAGACCAATTTAAAATTGGAGTCATAGTTTGGGGATATATGATGAAATTAACGCTTTTAATAATTAAACCGTGCTTTACCCCAAAAAGAAGAAGAAATGCAGGGGTTAAGTATAAAAGGAAAAGTGGGGATGCAAAAGTAGATCTTAAAAATTCCATAAAACGCATCATTGTTTGCAGCTCATTTTGAACCCCAGAACCGCCTCTGTTCTTCTACCTCTGATTTACAAAAAGAAATGGCCAAAACCAAGTTTCAAATATTCTTCTCTTTTCTCACTCTACTTGGTGACTCTTCATCTCAACACATTAATGGCTAAGCGTCTGTATGAAGTTTGGAGGGGGCAAAAATGTATGCTCTCTCTTCTTCTCCATGCTTAATTTTCCATTTGAGTTCGATTTGATTTGTCTATGCACTATGCACTATGTTCATTGGCACCCAGGACAGACTCCTAATTTTATATCAGGGGATGAATTCATAATATTTTAGTGGACTAAAATATATTATCAATAGAAAGTATGTTGGCATGTATCAACCTTTTTTTTTTCCAAAACTTCATCTCAACATTTTTTCCGTGAAATAAGCC
Organism: Hibiscus syriacus; assembly: GCF_006381635.1. NCBI lineage: Eukaryota > Viridiplantae > Streptophyta > Magnoliopsida > Malvales > Malvaceae > Hibiscus > Hibiscus syriacus. The sequence goes on along the minus strand of NW_024062021.1, from coordinate 712,292 downwards.
TAGATAAATCAAAACAATGATGCTCTTGGTTCAGAACTTTTGATTCCTCTCTTGACAAATACCTAGTGAAATGGGTGTAGAACAGGCAACCCAATGAAATAAGCAAGGAACATAGCTATTCTACCAAGTTAAGGAAACTAAAATCCGACCTCAAAAGCTTGCTTATAAGGTGGAGCTTTTGGTACGGTGTATATGTCACACTCAAAAACAAAAGAGGTAAGTAATGTGAGACTTTTGGTATAAGCGACTCAGTAACTCAACAAGGAAAGACCCACATTTAGTTTATGATATAATCTTCTACGACGAACTAATGAATAATGATATTGAAGTCTCCAAAGGTTGGAGAAAATATATGTTAGATTTTACTGCCATAGCTTGAGGAACTTTTATTGTTGTATGTAAACATGATACTCAGACACATTATTGTTATCTCTCTGGTTTGTTCATTCACATTAATCTTCTCCTTATTCAGCAAAATGACCATAACGTATGAAATCATATTCTGCTATATTTAGATACATTTACACAACTTCTTACAATACATGTTTATTAGTTTATATGTACCAATATCTAGAAACCCTTCTGTTACGGTCCCGAGTTTATTATATTTACCATCATTACCATAATCTATGGGCTTTTTTCTGCACATATATATCTTATTTTGGCTTCATCTTGCAGAAATTATTTCAAGGGGGGTTGATATTTGGTCCAGATGCCAAGTCACTGATAGTTACCTTATTGCTTATCATTGTTCCCGTTATCATCTTTTGTACTAATGTTGCACGGAACCTCTTCGATGAAACGTCAGGAAATGCGGCTGGCTCTGCAATTCTAATGGTGACAATAGTTTTGACATTCTATGTTAGTTCCTCTGATAAAACCCTCAGTGTTCTTTAAATGACATGAAAACCTTGCACGTCAATTTACCTCTAGATTTCTGCTTGAAAAATTAAAATAGGTAGGGCTATTTCTAATATATCCTCTTAATGTTTTTAAGGAAAATGAGATCTTGTATGATTCAACTACAAATTGAAGATTGCTCTATCAGCTTCTCCAGTTTTCCAGCAAGTTCATTTTGTATGCAAATGCCGTCACCTTTTATTCATAAGAACATGTAGGAATAGGACTTGGAAACACAAATTTTCAAATGTTATTCTTTAATTGATTATGATAGGTATTACTACAGCTGCTTCTTACCTCCGCCAGAGACCCCGGAACTGTTCCTCACAATTTACATCCGCCAACAGAAGAAATATGTTACGATTCCTCGGCTTCAATTGATGTCGAGAGACAAACACCAACCCCACGACTGCCACCCACAAAACAAGTTATTGTCAATGGTTTTCCTGTTAAAGTGAGGTATTGTATCACATGCCAGTTTTATCGTCAACCTCGATGCTCGCATTGCTCTGTATGTGATAATTGTGTCGAGAGATTTGATCACCATTGTCCTTGGGTAGGCCAGTGCATCGGATTGGTATGCTTGTCAACCTTTCTCCTGTTTCCAAAAAGTTGACTATTTTCAGAAGTGTAATTTTTACAATGGTAAAAGAGTAACCTACTTTCTATCTATATGCAGCGAAACTATTGCTCGTTCTTTCTGTTCATTTCGTCTTCAACCGTCCTCTGCATCTTCATCTTCGCAATGTCTGCCTTGAACATAAAATTCCTTATCGATGACTACGGAACGGTCTGGAAGGCAATAAAAGAGTCTCCACTTTCGGTGGTACTAATGGTTTATTGCTTCATTTTCCTTTGGTTTGTTGGAGGACTTACCTGCTTCCACTTGTATCTTATTGGCACAAACCAGGTGAGCATCCTTCTATGGGATATTTGAACGATTAGTTATGTTGGCTTATGTTATCTAGACTCGAAGTAAATGTCAGACACGAATATTTCATATATTCGAAGGATAATATTTTATGTCCATGTTTAAATATGCAGCATATGTGTAAAATATGAGTGTAATAAGAATTTTAAAAAGTTGGGATGGCATAGTTTTGGCTGCATACTTTATATCCCTTCCTGTTATAAGCAGTTTCTGATACTGCATTTATTTATTTCTTCAGACCACATATGAGACATTTCGATACAGACGACTAGAAAGGCCCCGACTATACGATCGGGGATGTTTGAACAACTTCCGAGAAGTATTCTGATCCAGGATGAAGCCTTCGAGAAACAATTTTCATGCTTATGTACCGGAAAATGAAAGAGGGCTTAACCGGGGCAACGACTCTGGAACTTGCGTAGGTGATTTAGATGGAAACCGACGAGAAAAAGTAGAAGATGACTGAGAAATAGGCGGTGACCTTCTTGAGATATCCCAACGCTGTGAAGCTGATGATGCTTAAGAGCAACCTCAACAAACAGAAGCAAGCCTTGACCAAATCTCTTTTAAGGCTGGTTGAGTTCCTTTGGGATTAACAAAACAAAAAGTGGGGTGACTTATCTTTGCGTAGAAATCCTAAGGGCATGGATAGTAAGAAGTTTGAAAGAAAGAAACGGCTGCATAGACTCGTACTGATTGTTTCACCGGTCGTCGCTCCGATGACTTCTCTAACAATCAGTTTCAGTATGCAATCTGTGACACCAAACATGTCTCAGTTCAATGCAATATCAGTCCATTACCACTATCTTTCATTGTTTTTTTATTCATAGTTTCCTGGACGGAAGATGAATACAGCCACAACGGTTCGCTCATGGTGAACCCTTGGAAGCTTTGTCCAGTTACAAGGGTAAAAAGGCTATCGGTTGATAACCAGTATTCTTTGTTCGATAATGTCTATTGGAATTTATTTATAGAGATAATATTTAGGATCGTGTTTTGTGTTGCATGCACAATTTTAGTCAACATTACTAATATATTATAAATTAAAACAAAATAATGTATTTCATTACGTGAATGATTTAACATTACTGAATAAAATAGAGATTATAACTTTCAAACTTGGATTTCTGAGCTGCCGTGCGTTTTAATTTCATCCGACAATTGGTGCAAGACTCAGGTCCCGAAGTTTGGTAATTTAAAAATAATATAAATATATAATAAAATTATTATTATCTTTTAAGTAACGATATATATTTTCGAATTTTATATCCAAAATATATTTATTTGTTTAAAATCATTAACTCTAATTGGTAATCTTCCTTTAATTATTTATGAGAATATTCAAATATATGTTCATGAATACACCAAATGAAATTTTAGTAAATTGATTCGACTTAATCAAGGCAATAGTAACTAACACAATTTTTTCTTTGGCAAAAAGGCTCTCCAAACATTATAAGCAAGTTTTCCCATTTAATTAGCATTCAAAATCCAAATCATTCCAAACTGTCTATACATTCACTTAAGCCTTTTGTTCAGACATCTGAAATTCACATCCAAATTCCTTCTTTCAAAGTTGCTTAGCTCCCACAGGCCATGCACTCCTCACGGTTCGTTAGGGAACACACCATTTGTGCCATTTTCGTTTCATCATCTTCCCTTGGCTTTTCCTATATTACCGGAAACAGTTCACAAATTATTTGGTATTGCACTGGTGGTTTGATTTTGACACAAAAATATATTCATTACCTTAAGCATGGATGTATCGACAGTGAATTTGATCGCGTCGGCAGCAGCGCGAGATCTTAGATAATACATTCCTGTCTTCAGACCCTATATAATCAAGGACATTATATAAACAGTGAATCACCAATCTTTCCTGCAAAATTTATTACCTTTTTTTTTTATCATGATAAAGACCAAATTTTATTACCTTAGACCACGCATAGAAGTGCAAGGAAGTTAGTTTGCCGAAATTTGGTTGGTCCATATGTATGTTTAAGCTTTGACTCTGATCTATGAAGCATCCACGATCAACAGCCATGTCAACCAGTGTTTTTTGCTTGATTTCCCAAACAGTCCTGGAAAATTAAAATGAAATATAAAACTCAAGTTTCACCGTTTACTTTACATGGTAAATGAAAGAAAAGAATGCACAGAAAGAAAATTGACAGTACCTGTAAATTGATTTCAGTTCATGTGGTATATCTGGAATACTCTGAACAGAACCATCCGCGTGTATTATTTTGTTTTTAATAACCGGAGACCAAAGACCCATCTCAGTTAAGTCATGAAGAAGATGCTTGTTTACCACAACAAACTCCCCACTGGAGATAAAGATAAAAATTGTTTTAAGCAATTGACAACAAATAAATGCAAGGGATGATTAATGGGAAATCACAGCATACCTCAAAACTCTACGACTATATATGTTGGAAGTATATGGCTCAAAAGCATTCATTGTTTCCAAGAATCTGACTAGTGGAAGCAGTTGGCATAGGTGCTAACAAAAGTGAATTTCTCACTCCATTCTTCACTATCATGTCCCTAAGAGAGGTCCAATCCCACCGATCTGAAGGAGTAACACCCCACATGTCTGGTTGAAGAATGCCCTGAAATTGAACAGTCATCTCAGCAGTGAGCAAAACAGATCAAGAAATGAGAATTTAAGGCATTGCAAATTGCAATAGAATTCAATAACCAAATCCCAAATTCTTCTATAAGCACTTTAAAGAACTATAAAAATCACCAACCTTACTGACAGGACTCCCATTAAATGTCTCATATGGGCCTTCTTTCTCTGCTATACTAGAAGAAGCTTTCAGAGCATGGTAGTATATGGTTTCAAATATCTCCTTGTTCAGCTGCTGAGCCTGAAATTCAAAACAGTATGATATAAGATAAAAAATAATTTGGGTTAAAGATATACCAAATCAATGCATTTGTAGATCAAATATACCTCAGGTGAATCAAAGGCCATCCCAAGTAAGATAAATGTGTCTGCAAGCCCCTGAACTCCAATACCAATAGGTCTATGACGCAAGTTTGATCTTTTGGCAGTTTCAACAGGGTAGTAATTAACATCAATGATTTTGTTAAGATTTCTGGTTACAATCTCAGTAACCTGACAAAACATCCCAAGAAAAGGAAATCACAATCATAATAATATTAACAGCATTGCAATACTCGTACATCCCATCTCAAAGAAGGATGGATGGATTCCATTTGCAAGGTAAAGAATCAAACCTCTGCCAATTTGTCAAAGTCAAAAAATCTATTCTGAGAACCTCTACTACCAACAAGCTTAGATGGATGAGAATCCAATGGAACTCCCTGAAGAGAAAATAAGTAATAAGACTAACTGTGTAAATAAGCATACCCTAGGAAGCAAGTATCCACAACATAGAATTACGTATCACTTGCCTTTTCCCTCACATATCTAGGAAGTGCAATAGATGCCAGATTGCAAACAGCCGTTTCAGTTGGACTTGTGTATTCTATTATCTCAGTACACAAATTTGATGATTTAATGGTGCCAAGATTTTGCTGGTTGCTTTTTCTATTGCAAGTGTCCTGAAACAAAAGTGAGGGGAAACAAAGGGTCGAGATCGCAGCACTCATCCAACAACATAAATACACAAAAATATAAAGCTGTTTTGGACAAATCACCTTAAATAACATATAAGGGGTCCCAGTTTCTATCTGTGATTTCAAGATCTCAAACCACAGGTTCTGTGCTTGGACAACCTTCTTTGCCTTGCCCTAGATATTAAACAGAAGTTTTAGTAATTTTTTTCTGTTGGAAAGAAAGAATAACAAAAGTGCAACAGTGTCATTTATTAACCTCTCTTTCATAATGAATATACAGCTTTTCAAATTCTTCACCCCAACAATCTGCCAGGCCTGGAGCCTCATTAGGGCAGAATAATGACCATTGCCCATTGCTCTGGACTCTTTGCATGAAAAGATCAGGCACCCAAAGGGCAAAAAAAAGATCACGAGCCCGGTGCTCTTCCTGCAGATACAAAATATGGACATCATTCGATATAATATAATACTAAACATTATTGCAGCAAACTAGAATAAGAATTTTAGAACTTAATGCAAAAGGATACATGCAATATAAAAGTACCTTTCCATGGTTCTTCCTAAGATCCAGAAACTCAAAAATGTCAGCATGCCATGGCTCCATGTATACAGCAAAAGCACCTAAACAAATAGACAACATTTTTAGCAAAAGGAAACCAACCATTGTCATAAAACATCATAAAGGACAGAGTATACCCTTTCTTTTCCCCCCTCCTTGATCAACATAACGAGCAGTATCATTGAACACCCGTAGCATTGGGATAATTCCATTAGAGGTGCCATTTGTTCCACGAATATAACTACCAGTGGCCCGAATGTTGTGCACTGAAATACCAATACCTCCAGCTGATTTGCTGATAACAGCACACTCCTTCAAAGTGTCATATATTCCTTCAATACTATCATCCTTCATGCACAAAAGGAAGCAGCTGCTCAACTGCCAGAACACAATCCAAGGAGAACTAAGCATGTAAGCAAAAGAATTGAATAAACAATGGCATTTAAGTTGAGGAACTCAATCTCATATTTTTACACAACATACTTGAGGCCTTGGAGTTCCAGCATTGAAAAGTGTGGGAGAAGCATGGGTGAACCACCTTTGAGACATCATGTGATAAGTTTTTATAGCAGAATCAATGTCATCCTTGTGAATTCCAACAGCAACCCTCATTAACATGTGCTGAGGCCTTTCTATAACCTTCCCTTGAACTTTCAGGAGATAGGACCTCTCAAGAGTTTTGAAGCCAAAGTAATCATAGTCAAAGTCCCGATCATATATAATCTCACTATCCAACCGAGCAGCATTCTGAAACCAAAACAATTATACAAAAATGAATTACTACATATAAAATCCATTACAAGTAAAAGGAAACAAAAATAACATTGACTAAATATTACAGATATTAACTACAATAAGGTATTAAGTGAGAATATAATTAAAGAACAAATCAAACAACCAAAAGAAAACACTCTGCCTTTCATAAATTTTCTGCCACAATGTTGTACGTAAAGATTTGGGATAGTATAAATTTTGTAAGGCTGTGATGTTTTGAGTTTGCATAGTAAGATTCAAATGTCATAAGCTAGATAACACATGATATTCACATTAAAATTGGATTACTTTTAATTTCCAGTATTTCAATCCTACAAGCAAGTCAAAATTTTGAAAGTTGCGCAATTTTAACGTTAATTATAACTGAAAAAATAAATCATAGGTTAGAAAAGAAAAAATAAAGATCATCTTACCTTCATGATGATCTCGTAAACATCGTCAGCAATCAAAGGAGCCTTCAGTCCAGATCTCTCATTGAAATGGTTGTACATGATTTTAATCCTACATTTACAACCCACCCATTCTCAAAGCATCAGTTATCTACCTCCCAACAAAGAAAGAAGCATTATAACTAGAAATCAAAAGCACTTACGTCTCAGAGAATGATTTCTTGGTATTTTTATGCAAATTCGAAACAACAATCCTAGCCGCCAACTGCAATCACACATTTTAATCAGTAAAAATTAACATGTTTCCAAATTTAAACTTAAAAAGAAAAAGAACCTTACGGATGCATAATCGGGGTGGTTAGCGGTCATGGCAGCGGCAGTTTCAGCAGCCAATTCATCAAGCTGGCTAGTAGTAACCCCTTTGTAAACACCAGCACAAACCTTCTGAGAGACGAGCACAGGATCGCAGTGGTCAATGCTAAGCCCGTAGCTCAGCTTCTTCAGCCTGGCGGTGATCTTATCAAAATGAACAGCCTCTTGCCTCCCATCTCTCTTAATCACATACATATTTCTTGGGATAGTTTTGTTTTTGTTAGTTTTTAGGCACACTCTCTCTAAGGAATTTGGTCGAACAGGTTTGAGGCTTGCGGACAAAACGGAACACGAAGCATCGTACATATAATAACTGGCGGGGGGAACCTACAGAGTTTTTGAAATTAGGGATTAGGTTTCCCTCTTGATTAGAATTTTTTTGAAAGTTTCCCGCCAATAATGGATGAGGACAGGAGCGTTGAACTTTAATTGAATGCCCATTTTTTCTTTTGTTTTTCCTTTAAGAGGATGCGCGCGTTTTTGTTTTGTTTGAGCTGTTGTTGTCGCCTGGGTGGCGGGTAAATGGGAAGGGTTAAGGAAGAATAGCTGGCAAGTGGGGTCCACGTTTTAATTTAAAAGTGTTGAGAGTGCCAAGGAAGTTTCAAAGGTTCAAAATTTAGGGTAACTGCACCAGGACCAAATAATTATAGTTTCTTTTCATTTTGATCATTATTTTTGAATTTTCATCAATTAAGTCACTCAACTATTTAAAGGCATTCAATCAGATCACTTGATGTTAACATTTAGCGGAAGTGCTGACGTAGTAGTTAATAAAATTAGTATAATTACACATTTGGTCAATGTTACTCACATATTCTATCAATTTAGTCTTAATTCTAATAATTAAAATAAATTTAATCTTCGAATCAGATCATGTCACATGTCACCATTCGAATTGCAAAATGGCCTTCATATGTTATATATATTAAATATTAGTCTAAACTTAAATTCTTATTATTTTATATATTTTAACTTAAATTCACATATTAAATTAAAGGGTTAACTACATGAAAAATCATTTACGTTTATGTTTTGTCCACTTTTGGTCATTGGTTTCAAAAAACATAAGATATGACCACTTTCGTTTTTATTTAATTAAGATGTGGTCACCCCGAGTTAACTGTCGTTAACATCAGTTAAATATTTTGATATAATCACACATTTGGTCCATGTTATTTGCATATTCTCTCAATTTAGTCTCACTTTTAATAAATTAAAATAAATTTAATCATATTTTACAACTCAGAGTTGACTTATAATTTTTTCGAGTCGAGTCAAATTTCTGAGTTTTTGTTTAAATTTAATTATAAATATTTATAATATTATGATATTATTTTATCCCAATTTAAATAATCTTTTATAACCATATATAATACATGTATATTTCTTCATATTTGTTCATATGTGATATACATTTATGATACAAAGTTGAAAGACTCAGCTCAAACTTGAAAATCAATCCACTAATTACTAAAATTTTCTTGTTAGTCGAGTCGAGTGGAATTTCGCTCACTCCTAATGCCACGTGTCACCATTATGTTAAAGGATTAACTTTCATAAACCCGACTCGACTCAAAAAAATATAAGTTCAAACCGAATTGTAAAATACAACTCAAATAACTCAAAAATTTTAGTAATTAGTGGATTGATTTTCAAGATTGAGTTGAGTCTCTCGACTTTGTATCATAAATGTATATCACATATGAATATATATATAAGAAGAAATACATATGTATTGTACATGGTTATAAAAGATCATTTAAATTGAAATCAAATAATATCATAATATTATAAATATTTATAATTAAACTTAAACAGAAATTCAAAAATTTGACTCGACTCGAATCGAAAAAATTATAAGTCAACTCTGTGTTGTAAAATATGACTTGTTAACTCGAAAAACTCTAAAAATTTTTACTTGACTCAGCTCGATCGAACGCTCACCCCACGTGGCATGACATGTGACATCAAAATATTTAATTGCTTTTAACGACAATTAACTCAGGGTGACCACATCTTAATTAAATAAAAATAAAAGTTATTATATCTTATATTTTTTGAAATCAGTGACCAAAAGTGAAAAAACATAAATGTATGTGATTTTTCTTGTAGTTAACCCTAAATTAAATTAACATCTTAACACTAAAAATATATAGTTTATTCTTATATTAATTTAAATATATATTTATTCTTATAATATTTTAAAATTAAGATAAAAATAAATAACAAAATTAAAATATACATTATATGTTAAAAATAAGAATTAAATTTATGATAAAATAATGATCAATTATATTTAATAATTTAAGATAAGAATATAATATATTTAATAATTTAAGTTGAGAATATATATATGTAATAAGTTAAAATAAAAATAAGATATTGTAACATACCAAAATACGGGTTAGTGATTAAATTGTAAAACTTCAGAATTTGGTGATTAAAGTAGAATAATGGGCTAATTCAATGATTTATCTGGAAAGATTGTTAGTAATTATTAAAGGAATTAAAGGGCAAAATGGTCATTTATCCATTAAATGAATTAAAATGTGATATGTTGGGGATATATACGTGGGTAAAAGGATAAGAAGAAAGAAGAAATATCCAGAGAATTCTTCTTCTTCCTCCTCCATAGGAGATAGCCATAACAAAGGTAAGGGTTTTCTGATTTGTTGGTTATTTGTTGAATTAAAGGTTAGGTTTTGATCATTAGATGATAACTAAGCTTAAGGAAAGCTTAAGTTGTCTTATAATCAAAAGATGAAGAAGTTATAAGAGATTAAAGAAAATGGGTTTTTATATGAAATTATGGAAAAGAGTTGATAAGTTGAATTTGAAGTTAAATTTGACTTGTCATCATGATAATTAAGGAAATATGAAGTGTTAGAATTGTATTTAGAACATATTGAAATTTGAGTATGATTCTTGAATTATATGAATGATAGGATTTTGAGGTTAAAGATGATTTTAATGGATATAAATTGGTTTAAGTAATTGTAGTTTGATTTAATGATATGATAGGGGTTTAAAATAGAAGAATTGAGTGAAGAATTGATGATTTTCAGGATTAAAATACAATTTCTGGCAGAGGGAATCGATACCCTATGAAGGGGTATCGATACCCCCTCTTGAACGAAAAATTCCAGAATGTCCATGGGGTATCGATTCCCCCTAAATGAAAATTGGAATTTGGTTCTTTAATCTGGCTTAAGTTATTAATATCAAGTTTAAGGTTTAGGCTTCTGATAATTGTTTTAAAATGTTATATTTATGTAGATATTGAGTCTAAACAAGTTCCGGAATAATCATAGGATTAGGATCGAATCAAAGCAAACAAGGCTAAGGTGAGTGCATTTTATAGTTAAAGTGTATAGAGATAAGACTTGTGATAAGTCTATCTCTGATAGTTGAATTCATGATTTTATACTCATGTACATGCATACATATATTATTGTTATGGTGATTTCATGCATAATTTATTATGCTTTAATATGCTATTGAGGGACTGAATGTCATTAACAGAGAAACAATCCAGGTATGTGGAATAATGGAAATGATTATATGTGTTACATGAAAAGTGATGAAAAAGATATGAAATGAGAAATGTATTCATATTAAAGCCCATGTTATATGATATGAGAGCTATAGGTGTAATTGGCATGCCAAGAGTCGAGGGTATAGTAGTCCTTCGGGACATATCCAGTAGTCCTACATGATGTATATAGTGGTCATTCAGGACATAATAGTCCTTCGGGACGAACACTGAACAAATGTTCGGTGCCCTCAATGTACTCACATACCTCTGTTCTCAATAATATACATGGGCAACTGAAAGATAAGTTAAAGTGAAAGTGACACAAGAATGTAAGTTTCATATATGCATGACATGATTACATATGAAATATAGACATGCATATTGAAATGTCATGATCAAATGGTAAGAATGCATATTCATGAATCTATTGTTACATGTTCATTTATTGCCTCACTAAGTCTATGACTTAGCGTGTAAGTGATTTACACGTAGGTACCCAGAAACAAGAAGAGCAGTAATAGAAGTGGCAACAACAACAACACTACTAAAAGATCATATCAGAAGTAATTGACAAAGTAGGTATTTTGTTTTGTATAGAGTGTTGGCATGTAATAAGTGGTTAATTACGAATACTCTGATCGATTTTGTTTTAAGTGGTCTCTTTTATGTAAATTAATGTATTTTGTTTTAATGAAAGTTTTAAATTTCCCTATTTTTCTTTAAGAGTCAAAGTTTGAAAAGTCAATGTGACACCTCTGACTTGTATTCGGATCGGGTACGGATTGGGGTATTACATTTAATGGTATCAGAGCTAAGGTTTAGTTGATTCTCGGCATAAACCGGAGTCTAGAGTGTCTTATAATGTATACATGCCAACAAAATAGTGAAACTTATGATCAGATGGAATAATAAGTATGTTGTTTTGCTAATAGAACTATATGGTTGTATTTTTATAGATGTCCGACAAGGAAGTTCTAGAAATGAAGCGAGAGATGATAGACCCGCTAGACCGCTGAAAACAATCTGGAGTGCCTGTGAATGATCAAGATGTATTCTTTAGAACTTTAGACGCGGTATTGACGCGTTTCCAACCTTCTGTTACTTCAACTCCGAAAATGAATGTTACAAAAGAGTTGAAAGGATTAGGAGCTCCGGAGTTTAGAGGGGAAGTCGATGAAGGTCCTATTACTGCGGACCTTTGGCTTAATGATGTGAAAGTCATGTTTGGGAGACTTCATTGTTCCGATGCTGAGAAGCTGGATGGAGTAATTTCCTTGTTGAGAGGACAAGCAAGGATATGGTGGACCAATGTTACATTGAGGATGTCTAGCGATCAAGTAAATTGGTCATTGTTTTTAGAAGAATTTAAGCATAAGTACATCGGAGATCAATTTGTTCGTCAGATGAAGCAAGAGTTCATGAATCTGAAGCAATGGAATCACACTGTATATGAGTACGAGTATGAATTTAATAAGTTGAGCCGCTTTGTTGCCGAGCTTGTTCCTACTGAGAGGGATGCTTGTGAGTGGTTTGTAGAGGGATTACGTCCTCGGCTGAAGGAAATGCTAATTGTATTAAATTTATCATCATTTCAAGAGGTAGTCAACCGTGCCAAAGCTTTGGAAAGAGCTCAAAATGAGAGGTTTGAAAATTCAAGAGCGCAGACAGTCAAAAGAACAGGTGCTTCTTCGAGTTCTGCACCATCAAAAAAGGGCAGAGATACTGGTTCTCGATCCCAAGTTAGATCAGAATCAGTGGTATCATCCGCTAGAGGATCAAATCCGATGAGAAGTTGACAAACTCAATCAATGAGATCTGGAGCTGGATATTTTTTCATATTTGTTCATATGTGATATACATTTATGATACAAAGTTGAAAGACTCAGCTCAAACTTGAAAATCAATCCACTAATTACTAAAATTTTCTTGTTAGTCGAGTCGAGTGGAATTTCGCTCACCCCTAATACCACGTGTCACCATTCTGTTAGAGGATTAACTTTCATAAACCCGACTCGACTCAAAAAAATATAAGTTCAAACCAATTATAAAATACAACTCAAATAACTTGAAAATTTTAGTAATTAGTGGATTGATTTTCAAGATTGAGGAGTCTCTTGACTTTGTATCATAAATGTATATCACATATGAAAAAATATATAAGAAGAAATACATATGTATTGTACATGGTTATAAAAGATCATTTAAATTGAAATCAAATAATATCATAATATTATAAATATTTATAATTAAACTTAAACAGAAATTCAAAAATTTGACTCGACTCGAATCGAAAAAATTATAAGTCAACTATGTGTTGTAAAATAGGACTTGTTAACTCGAAAAACTCTGAAATTTTTTACTTGACTCGGCTCGATCGAATGCTCACCCCACGTGGCATGACATGTGACATCAAAATATTTAATTACTTTTAACGACAATTAACTCAGGGTGACCACATCTTAATTAAATAAAAATAAAAGTTATTATATCTTATATTTTTTGAAATCAGTGACCAAAAGTGAAAAAAACATAAATGTATGTGATTTTTCATGTAGTTAACCCTAAATTAAATTAACATCTTAACACTAAAAATATATAGTTTATTCTTATATTAATTTAAATATATATTTATTCTTATAATATTTTAAAATTAAGATAAAAATAAATATATTTTTAAATTAAAACAAAAATAAAATATTCATTATATGTTAAAAATAAGAATAAATTTTTGATAAAATAATGATCAATTATATTTAATAATTTAAGATAAGAATAGAATATATTTAATAATTTAAGTTGAGAATATATATATGTAATAAGTTAAAATAAAAATAAGATATTGTAACATCCCAAAATACGGGTTAGTGATTAAATTGTAAAACTTCAGAATTTGGTGATTAAAGTAGAATAATTGGATAATTCAATGATTTATCTGGAAAGATTGTTAATAATTATTAAAGGAATTAAAGGGCAAAATGGTCATTTAACCATTAAATGAATTAAAATGTGATATGTTGGGGATATATACGTGGGTAAAAGGATGAGAAGAAAGAAGAAATATCCAGAGAATTCTTCTTCTTCCTCCTCCATAGTAGATAGCCATAACAAAGGTAAGGGTGTAACATCCCAAACTATGGGTTAGTGACCAAATTGTAAAGTTTTAGAATTTGGTGACTAAAGTAGAAGAATGGATTAGTTCAGTGATTTATTTGGAAGTATTTCCTAAAAATTGTTAGTAATTATTAAAGGAACTAAAGGGTAAAATGGTCATTTGATCATTTAAGGAATTAAAAAAATGTGATAGTGGGGATATATATTTTACACGTGGGAAATGAGGGAAATGAGTTTCCAGAGTTTTCTTCTTCTCCTTTCTTCTTCACGCGTGGAAGCCAAGAGCAAAGGTGAGAATTTTTATTGGTTGATTATTATTTGAATTCTAAGTTGGTTTTGATTCTTTGGAAAGTAAGAAAGCTTAAAGAAGTCTAAAGATAAGTGAAAACTCAAAGATGAAGAGGTTAGAGGAGATTAAAGAAAATGGGGTTTTAAGTGAAATTTTGAATAAGAAGGTTTAAATGAATTTGGAAGATGAATTTGACTTGTCATCTATAAGAATAAGAAGTTAGAAGTGTTAGAATTAAGTTTGGATAACATGGAAAATTGGGTATGATTATTGATTTCCATATGAAAGATGGAATGTTGAGGTTAAAAATGAGATAAATGAATATTAATGAGTTTAAGTATGTATATGAAAGTTAGGAATATGAAAGGGGTTGAAATATGAAGGATTTAATCCAAAAAGAATGAATTTTTGGGTTCAAAAAAAGGTTCTGGGCAGAGTGCATCGATGCACATTCATAGTGCATCGATGCATCAAGGTTAAAACCTAGAAATCGTTTGAAGGTGTATCGATGCACAGGAAGTGCATCGATGCACTCTTTTAAAATAAATACATCGAATACAATTCATGCATCGATGCATAAGTAGTGCATCGATGCATCCCAGTAATAAACAAACATCGAATGTATTTTATGCACCGATGCACCGATAGGGAATGCATCGATACACTGTGCAGTGCATCGATGCATACCTTCATTAAAAGATGAAATGGGCTTTTCTTTTAGCCTAAGAAGTGACAATTTATAAGATATCAATTAGTATACTGATATGTATCAATGTATTATTATGATGTAGATATAGAATGAAGCTTGTTCCGGAACAATCTAAGGATTAAGATTGATTCAAAGCAAACAAGGCTAAGGTGAGTGCACATTATTTAGTATATGAGGTTCAATGGAAAATAAGACTTGTGATAAGTCTATTTCCAATAGTGAAAAACATGAATTCATAAAAGTATGTATTTGTTATGATTTATATGTGTGCATGAGTATATGTGTTATTGATATGAATATGGTAAGTACAAGGGATTAATGGTGATGATAAGAATAATAATAAGGATAATGAAATGATAGGTATATGTGAATATAGGTATTGATGTGTTTTTGTATGTATTATAAGATGATATATTTATGTGATAACATGATAAGATGACAATGATTTACATGTCATATAAACACATGAGAAAGGTTATGAGCCATATGAAAGAGAAAGTATATGTGATACATGAGGGTGAATCCTATGTTTATATGAATATGAACTCATATGAGAATTGACATGAACTACATGATTACATGTATATGTGAATGAAACCATGAGCTTATATGAATATATGATATGGTTACATGAATATGTAAAAGGATATAAAAGATAATGCCCATGTTATGTGTCATGAGAGCTAGGGGTATAGTTGGCATGCCAAGAGTCGAGGGTCTATGTGGTCATTCGGGACATATATGTATTCTTTGGAACATGTGTGAAGTCTGGTGAGACACATACTTGATCCTTGGCATATGTATATGATTCTTAAGGAATGATATGTGGCCCTTCGGGACATATATGTATTCTTTGGAACATGTGTGAAGTCTGGTGAGACACATACTTGATCCCTAGTATATGTATATGATTCTTAAGGAATGATATGTGGTCCTTATGGACATTATTATATGGCACTACGGTGCAATTCTACGCGGCACTCCGGTGCAATTCTTCGCGGCACTCCGGTGCAATTCTACGTGGCACTTCGGTGCAATTATATGAGCTGTGGTGACAGCATTAGTGCACAACCTCTATGTACTCGCATATCTTTAGTTCTCACATGTGTATCATGGGCTATTAAATAGATAATATTAATAAAGTGATATGATAATATGTTTGTTTCCTTGTGGAATTTCATGTGTGATATTGATTGTACAAATGGTAACTTATAAGACCATATGATGAAAAGAATCAATGATAGTGATAAAATAAGAAAGAAATAAGATGATAATATAGTTGCTTGGGTGTACGTGTTTTATGATAGTATATATATATGGTTTACATGACATGATATGTATATGTGCAATTGGTTATGGTATATGTTATATGATATGGACATAAGAGATCATAGGAGCATGAGATAAGAGATATGAATGATAATGACATACATAAGAGATCATAGGAGCATGAGATAAGAGATATGAATGATAATGACATATATGTATGCATATATTTGTTACATGTAAAAGTATGAGTGGTATGAAATGATAGTAGTAATTGTTTAGGTATGATTATTAGTTACCATTTACCTTATATGTTTATATGCCTCACTAAGTCTTTGACTTAGCGTGTAAGTGATTTACACGTAGGTTTCGAGAAGAGTAAAGAGCAAATGTGGAGCAAGACAAGGCAGTTCTCCTTACTAAAGGTCAGATCAGAAAAGATGTGAATAATATGTATTTTAGTATATAAAGCTCTAGTTGGCATGTTTTCAAAAGAATCTATTGTTTAAGCTATGAACAGTTTTATAAATGTTTTGAATAGTTATATGTAAATAAATAAGTGAAATATACACGCTCTGATTGGTTTTGTAATAATAAAAATGTCTTTTTTGTAAATTAGTCATTTATATGTTATAAAAGTTTTAAATTACTCACTATTTTATACAAGTACATGTTTTAAAAGGTCAATGTGACACCTCGAACTTGTATTCAGGTCGGATATGAGTTAGGGGTGTTACATTTAATGGTATCAGAGCTACGGTTTAGCCTATTCTAGGCTTAAATCGAAGTCAGAAGTGTTTTAAAAAGTATACATGTCAACTCAAAGTGAAAAATTCTGATCTAATAGTGTAAGGAGTATGATGTCTTGTTAATAAAAATATATATTATTATGTGATAATAGAAGTATGATAATAAGAGCTTCGAAAGAAGTGAAAGGTAATAAACCTGAAGGTAATAACATTCACCTGCCCTGGCCAGGCAGGGAGAAGAGCGAACACTTCAGGAAGTGCCTGTATAAAATTTGGAAAATTATTCTTCATGTTGAAGAATGTTCTGATGTGTTTTCAATTTATACTTCTTTAACTCATAGAATGAATGTATCAAATTAGTTGATAAAGTTGCGAGCACCCAAGTTCAAGGGTGGATTTGAGGAAGGTTCTATTGTTATAGACCTTTGGTTGAATGATATGATAGAAGGTTTTCATTTCTTCAAAGTGGAGATGTTGAATTGAGTAGTTTTGTTACTACTTTGGTAAGTTAGAGTATGGTGGACAAATTGTCACCATAAGAACGTTAAAAGATTAAATGATGTGATTAGAATTGTATAAGAGTTCAAGAATAAGTGCATTGATGACCAGTTTATAAGACAGATGAAACTGGAATACACGAGCTTGAAACAAGGGAATTACACCTTGTATGAGTATGATTATAAGTTTATTAAGCTAAGCAGAATTGCTGCTGAGTTAATTCCGACTGAAAATGATACATGTGATTTGTTGTTAGGACTTGCGCCTTAAATTAAAAGAGTGTTACTGGTTTTGAATTTGTTATCGTTTCAAGAAATGGTTAATTGTGTTAAAGCTTTAAAGAGAAAAAGCTCAGAACGAAAAGTTTGGAGAAATAAAATCTCAGATGATTAAGAGAATTAGTGCTTCATAGAATTTTAGCACCATCAAAGAAAGGTAGAGACTCTGGTTCAACTTTAAACCAGACATGAATTAGTTGTATTCTCTGTCAGAGAATCAAATCAGATGAGAGTTCGACAGACTCCAACAATAGGTTTGATCTTGAAAGATTAAACAAAGAGTTAATTGAGGATAAGTCAGGGTTAAAGACAACCCTTGTGAATTGGGTTAAAAGCTCTTTTAGAAGTTATGTAAATCGAAGCAGAAAAAGTATTTTAAATGGATTAGATGAGTATTGAAATCTGGTGATTTTTTTTGAAACAAGTGGAGAAAACATAAGTATAAGAATGGTAAAGAATAAGGTTTTGTGCAAGTAAAGTTGACTATCAAAGTAATGAAAATGTGATAAGGAGTGATAGTTAAGGATAAATATATGTGATATAAAAGAGCATGAGAGTATGAAGAACATGATATGGTTTAGTTATGTATAAGACAATGCAGATTATAAAAGGATAAATGGATAAAGATCAAGGAATGGATTAACTGTTTTGCTAGAAATTAAATAATGTGAAGGATAAGAAGTATTTTAAATGTATCAAGTGAGGTAGATACTGTTTTTGTATTTAAGATGGAAAGAGTTAGCGTGGGCTAACAAGATTATGGGACAGAATGTATTGAAATTACAAGATTTCAAGATATGGTAGGTTATGATAACCAAATATGAAGTGAATCTGGATACAGTTGTATACTGTGATTATAGTAAAGTGATAGAGTGAAGGAAGTGAGGATTCAAATGTTTGAGTAAAACTAAGGATTGATAAGAAGAGTTTAAGTATGGGTACATCAATGATCAGTTTATAAATAATGGAAGTGACATGGTGTATGAGATTGAATGTTTATTTGATTAGTTGAGTAAACTATTGTTGAAATAATTCTGACTGCAAAGAATGTATATGAATGGTTCGATGAAGGTTTATGTTTTAGATTGGAAGAAGCGATGTTGACTAACAGAGTTATAAGATGGTAATGTATTAAAGTTAAAGGATTAGAAGATGATTTCAGGGTAAACTAATTATGTATGGTGTGGATTGAGATATGGTTATGTATTTTAATCATTGAAGTGAAAGGTAATAAAGGAGACAAGGCATAATACTGTATATGAATGAGAGTATGGGTTCAATAAGTGAATTACATTGGGTTGATTTTTTAACTGAAATGATGTGTATGATTAATTTGATCAGGGCTTACGCCCTAGATTGAAAATTTGTTATTAATTAGCTGTAATGGCATAGATGTTAGAATTATCAGATTTGAAGGAAACATAAAGTAAGTTAATCAAATGAGATACGAATCTGGATGTGGTTGTGTATTTTGATCATATAGATATGATATAGGCAAGGAGTTAATATTTATGTGTTTTAAAGAAAATTTTGAAGGAAGAAAATACAAGCAAGATACGATAAGAATGAGGTTCTGTATAAGTGAAGTTGATTAGTAAAGTTATAAAGATATAATAAAGATTGGTAATCAGAGATAAGTTTAAGTGATAGGAAAAGAGTATGTGAACATGAAAGAAAGATATGATTGGTGTATAAGAAGATTTTGAGTTATGAAGAAAATGAAAGGATGAAGTTTAAAGAATTAGATGTGATAAAGATTATGTTGAGATATATAGGTTATAAGTTTAACCAGAAGTAAGAAAGGTATGTCAGGTAATATGAGAAATTGTTTAGTTATGCAAAGTATATGTTTAATCAGTTATGATGAAGATTTAAGGTTATGTTTCTTGGTCAAATGGATGTAGTCAGAGAAATGAATAAAGATTTATATGTATTAAGGAAGTTTTGGAGTCAGTCAAGTAAGGATGAAATAAAAGTTTGGTGATTCTTGAAAGACAATTGAAGATTGACAAGGAATTTGATTGATTTATGAGTTTGAGTAATAAGAATTAATGTTATTGTCTATATGATAAGTGACATGATAGGAGATATAAAGTAAAAAGGTAGTCGAATAATTGAAAAGATAAGAACCAAGTTATTAAAGATGATACAAAAGATTAAGTTTAGAAAGCAGCATGAGAACGTTAGAAGATATGTTCTTCTCAGGATGTGCAGTGAAAATTCGAGGACGAATTTTTTTAAAAGGATGGGAGATTTGTAACATCCCAAACCATGGGTTAGTGACTAAATTGTAAAGTTTCAGAATGTGGTGCCTAAAGTAGAAGAATGGATTAGTTCAGTGATTTATTTGGAAGTATTTCCTAAAAGTTGTTAGTAATTATTAAAGGAACTAAAGGGTAAAATGGTCATTTGATCATTTAAGGAATTAAAAAAAATGTTATAGTGGGGATATATATTTTACACGTGGGAAATGAGGGAAATGAGTTTCCAGAGTTTTCTTCTTCTCCTTTCTTCTTCACGCGTGGAAGCCAAGAGCAAAGGTGAGAATTTTTATTAGTTGATTATTATTTGAATTCTAAGTTGGTTTTGATTCTTTGGAAAGTAAGAAAGCTTAAAGAAGTCTAAAGATAAGTGAAAACTCAAAGATGAAGAGGTTAGAGGAGATTAAAGAAAATGGGGTTTTAAGTGAAATTTTGAATAAGAAGGTTTAAATGAATTTTTAAGATGAATTTGACTTGTCATCTATAAGAATAAGAAGTTAAAAGTGTTAGAATTAAGTTTGGATAACATGGAAAATTAGGTATGATTATTGATTTCCATATGAAAGATGGAATATTGAGGTTAAAAATGAGATAAATGAATATTAATGAGTTTAAGTATGTATATGAAAGTTAGGAATATGAAAGGGGTTGAAATATGAAGGATTTAATCCAAAAAGAATGAATTTTCGGGTTCAAAAAGAGGTTCTGGGCAGAGTGCATCGATGCACATTCATAGTGCATCGGTGTATCAAGGTTAAAACCCAGAAATCGTTTGAAGGTGTATCGATGCACAGGAAGTGAATCGATACACTCTTTTAAAATAAATACATCGAATGCAATTCATGCATCGATGCATAAGTAGTGCATCGATGCATCCCAGTAATAAACAAACATCGAATGTATTTTATGCACCGATGCACAGGTAGTGCATCGATGCACCGATAGGGAATGCATCGATACACTGTGCAGTGCATCGATGCATACCTTCATTAAAAGATGAAATGGGCTTTTCTTTTAGCCTAATAAGTGACAATTTATAAGATATCAATTAGTATACTGATATGTATCAATGTATTATTATGATGTAGATATAGAATGAAGCTTGTTCCGGAACAATCTAAGGATTAAGATTGATTCAAAGCAAACAAGGCTAAGATGAGTGCACATTATTTAGTATATGAGGTTCAATGGAAAATAACACTTGTGATAAGTCTATTTCCAATAGTGAAAAACATGAATTCATAAAAGTATGTATTTGTTATGATTTATATGTGTGCATGAGTATGTGTTATTGATATGAATATGGTAAGTAAAAGGGATTAATGGTGATGATAAGAATAATAATAAGGATAATGAAATGATAGGTATATGTGAATATAGGTATTGATGTGTTTTTGTATGTATTGCAAGATGATATGTTTATGTGATAACATGATAAGATGACAATGATTTACATGTCATATGAACACATGAGAAAGGTTATGAGCCATATGAAAGAGAAAGTATATGTGATACATGAGGGTGAATCTTATGTTTATATGAATATGAACTCATATGAGAATTGACATAAACTACATGATTACATGTATATGTGAATGAAACCATGAGCTTATATGAATATATGATATGGTTACATGAATATGTAAAAGGATATAAAAGATAATGCCCATGTTATGTGTCATGAGAGCTAGGGGTATAGTTGGCATGCCAAGAGTCGAGGGTCTATGTGGTCCTTCGGGACATATATGTATTCTTTGGAACATGTGTGAAGTCTGGTGAGACACATACTTGATCCTTGGCATATGTATATGATTCTTAAGGAATGATATGTGGTCCTTCGGGACATATATATATTCTTTGGAACATGTGTGAAGTCTGGTGAGACACATACTTGATCCCTAGTATATGTATATGATTCTTAAGGAATGATATGTGGTCCTTATGGACATTATTATATGGCACTACGGTGCAATTCTACGCGGCACTCCGGTGCAATTCTACATGGCACTTCGGTGCAATTATATGAGCTGTGGTGACAGCATTAGTGCATAACCTCTATGTACTCGCATATCTTTAGTTCTCACATGTGTATCATGGGCTATTAAATAGATAATATTAATAAAGTGATATGATAATGTGTTTGTTTCCTTGTGGAATTTCATGTGTGATATTGATTGTAAAAATGGTAACTTATAAGACCATATATGAAAGGAATCAATGATAGTGATAAAATAAGAAAGAAATGAAGATGATAATATAGTTGCTTGGGTGTACGTGTTTTATGATAGTATATATATATGGGTTACATGACATGATATGTATATGTGCAATTGCTTATGGTATATGTTATATGATATGGACATAAGAGATCATAGGAACATGAGATAAGAGATATGAATGATAATGACATATATGTATGCATATATTTGTTATATGTAAAAGTATGAGTGGTATGAAATGATAGTAGTAATTGTTTAGGTATGATTATTAGTTACCGTTTACCTTATATGTTTATATGCCTCACTAAGTCTTTGACTTAGCGTGTAAGTGATTTACACGTAGGTTTCGAGAAGAGTAAAGAACAATGTGGAGCAAGACAGGTCAGTTCTCCTTACTAAAGGTCAGATCAGAAAAGATGTGAATAATATGTATTTTAGTATATAAAGCTCTAGTTGGCATGTTTTCAAAAGAATCTATTGTTTAAGCTATGAACAGTTTTATAAATGTTTTGAATAGTTATATGTAAATAAATAAGTGAAATATACACGCTCTGATTGGTTTTGTAATAATGAAAATGTCTTTTATGTAAATTAGTCATTTATATGTTATAAAAGTTTTAAATTACTCACTATTTTATACAAGTACATGTTTTAAAAGGTCAATGTGACACCTCAGACTTGTATTCGGGTCGGATATGAGTTAGGGGTGTTACAAAGGGTTTTCTGATTTGTTGGTTATTTGTTGAATTAAAGGTTAGGTTTTGATCAATAAATGATAACTAAGCTTAAGGAAAGCTTAAGTTGTCTTATAATCAAAAGATGAAGAAGTTATAAGAGATTAAAGAAAATGGGTTTTTATATGAAATTATGGAAAAGAGTTGATAAGTTGAATTTGAAGTTAAATTTGACTTGTCATCATGATAATTAAGGAATATGAAGTGTTAGAATTGTATTTAGAACATATTGAAATTTGAGTATGATTCTTGAATTATATGAATGATAGGATTTTGAGGTTAAAGATGATTTTAATGGATATAAGTTGGTTTATGTAATTGTAGTTTGATTTAATGATATGATAGGGGTTTAAAATAGAAGAATTGAGTGAAGAATTGATGATTTTCGGGCTTAAAATACAATTTCTGGCAGAGGGAATCGATACCCTATGAAGGGGTATCGATACCCCCTCTTGAACGAAAAATTCCAGAATATCCATGGGGTATCGATTCCCCCTAAATGAAAATTGGAATTTGGTTCTTTAATCTGGCTTAAGTTATTAACATCAAGTTTAAGATTTAGGCTTCTGATAGTTGTTTTGAATTGTTATATTTATGTAGATATTCAGTCTAAACAAGTTCCGGAATAATCAAAGGATTAGGATCGAATCAAAGCAAACAAGGCTAAGGTGAGTGTATTTTATAGTTAAAGTGTATAGAGATAAGACTTGTGATAAGTCTATCTCTGATAGTTGAATTCATGATTTTATACTCATGTACATGCATACATATATTATTGTTATGGTGATTTCATGCATAATTTATTATACTTTAATATGCTATTGAGGGACTGAATGTCATTACCAGAGAAACAATCTAGGTATGTAGAATAATGGAAATGATTATATGTGTTACATGAAAAGTGATGAAAGAGATATGAAATGAGAAATGTATTTATATTAAAGCCCATGTTATATGATATGAGAGCTATAGGTCTAATTGGCATGCCAAGAGTCGAGGGTATAGTAGTCATTCGGGACATATCCAGTAGTCCTACAGGATGTATATAGTGGTCCTTCGGGATATAATAGTCCTTCGGGATGAACACTGAACAAATGTTCGGTGCCCTCAATGTACTCACGTACATCTGTTCTCAATAATATACATGGGCAACTGAAAGATAAGTTAAAGTGAAAGTGACACAAGAATGTAAGTTATATATATATGACATGATTACATATGAAATATAGACATGCATATTGAAATGTCATGATCAAATGATAAGAATGCATATTCATGAATCTATTGTTACATGTTCATTTATTGCCTCACTAAGTTTATGACTTAGCATGTAAGTGATTTACACGTAGGTACCAAGAAACAAGAAGAGCAGTAATAGAAATGGCAACAACAACAACACTACTAAAAGATCATATCAGAAGTAATTGACAAAGTAGGTATTTTGTTGTGTATAGAGTGTTGGCATGTAATAAGTGGTTAATTACGAATACTCTAATCGATTTTATTTTAAGTGGTCTCTTTTATGTAAATTAATGTATTTCGTTTTAATGAAAGTTTTAAATTTCCCTATTTTTCTTTAAGAGTCAAAGTTTGAAAAGTCAATGTGACACCTCTGACTCGTATTCGGGTCGGGTACGGGTTGGGGTGTTATATTTAATGGTATCAGAGCTAAGGTTTAGTCGATTATCGGCATAAACCGGAGTCTAGAGTGTCTTATAATGTATACATGCCAACAAAATAGTGAAAACTTATGATCTGATGGAATAGTAAGTATGTTGTTTTGCTAATAGAACTATATGGTTGTATTTTTATAGATGTCCGGACAAGGTAGTTCTAGAAATAAAGCGGGAGATGATAGACCCGCTGAAAGCAGTAATTCACCTACCCTGGCCAGGCAGAGTGAAGAACAAACACTCTCTGGAGTGTATGTGAATGATCAAGATGTATTCTTTAGAACGTTAGACGCGGTATTGACGCGTTTCCAACCTCCTGTTACTTCAACTCCGAAAATGAATGTTGCGAAAGAGTTGAAGGGATTAGGAGCTCTAGAATTTAGAGGGGAAGCCGATGAAGGTCCTATTACTGCGGACCTTTGGCTTAATGATGTGAAAGTCATGCTTGTGGGACTTCATTGTTCCGATACTGAGAAGCTGGATGGAGTAATTTCCTTGTTGAGAGGACAAGCAAGGATATGGTGGACCAATATTACATTGAGGATGTCTAGCGATCAAGTAAATTGGTCATTGTTTTTAGAAGAATTTAAGAATAAGTTTATCGGAGATCAATTTGTTCGTCAGATGAAGCAAGAGCTCATGAATCTGAAGCAATGTAATCACACTGTATATGAGTACGAGTATGAATTTAATAAGTTGAGCCGCTTTGCTGCCGAGCTTGTTCCTATTGAGAGGGATGCTTGTGAGTGGTTCGTAGAGGGATTACGTCATCGGTTGAAGGAAATACTAATTGTATTAAATTTATTATCATTTCAAGAGGTAGTCAATCGTGTCAAAGCTTTGGAAAGAGCTCAAAATGAGAAGTTTGAAAATTCAAGACCGCAGATAGTCAAAAGAACATATGCTTCTTCGAGTTCTGCCCCATCAAAAAAGGGCAGAGATGCTGGTTCTCGATCTCAAGTTAGATCAGAATCAGTGGTATCATCCGCTAGAGGATCAAATCCGATGAGAAGTCAACAAACTCAATCAATGAGATCTGGAGCTGGAAGATTTAATCAAAGTCAAGACAAACAATGCCCACATTGTGGAAAGAATCATCCCAGGATATGCAGAATGATTTCTGAGCTTGCTTTAGATGTGGGGAGACCAAACATTTTGTTCAGGATTGTACCAGGGTAGCTAGTGAATCTGTACAGCCAGAGAGGTCTATTTCTGCAGGCCAAAAGGGAAGAGGTAGAGGCAGAGGAAGAAGCCAGTCAGAGTTATCTGCTCAACAAGAGATATGTTCCACTGCTCGAGTGTATAATCTCAATATCAATGAGGATCGGGATGACCCAGAGATTATAACATGTACCTTTCTGTTTTTTGATAAACATGTTATGGTATTGATTAATCTGGGGTCTACATATTCATACATTACTAGTACGTTAGTAAGAGAATTGAACATTCCTTTGGAAAATATTAGCAATGAAGTAATAGTGACGAATTCATTAGGGCATAGTGCTCGAGTAAATATGGTGAGTCGAGGGTGTTCCATACGAATTCAGGGAATTGAATTCATTGCTAATCTGATGGAATTACCTTTCGACAAATTCGAAGTGATACTGGGAATGGATTGGTTATATCGTTATTATGCGAATGTCGATTGTAGACTGAAAAGAGTAACGTTGAGAAGTTCCGAAGGAGTAGAAGTCATTGTATTTAGTGAAAGATGGAATTCATTAGCGTATGTGATCTCAGTGATGACTGCAAAGAAGTTACTGCTACAAGGATGTCAAGGGTTCATTGTTAATGTGTTGGATGTAAGAGCCAAAGACAAAGGGAGTGAAGAAATTCCTATAGTGAGAGAGTTCCCTGATGTATTTCCTACAGAGTTACCAAGTTTACCTCCGGACAGAGAGGTAGAATTCCACATTGAGATAAAGCCGGGAACAGCGCCCATTGCAATGGCACCATACAGAATGGCTCCAAAAGAGTTGCAAGAATTAAAGATTCAATTACAGGAGTTACTGGACAAAGGGTTTATTAGACCAAGTGTATCACCTTGGGGAGCTCCAGTTTTATTTGTTAAGAAGAAAGATGGATCAATGCGTCTTTGTATCGACTACAAACATCTCAATAAAGTGACCATCAAGAACAAGTATCCACTTCCCCGAATCGACGATTTATTTGATCAATTAAAGGGAACTTCAGTATTCTCAAAAAATGATTTACGTTCGGGTTATCATCAATTAAAGATTAAAGAGAAAGACATTCCAAAGACGGCGTTTAGAACAAGATATGGTCACTATGAGTTTATCGTGATGCCGTTTGGAGTTACGAATGCACCAGCTGCTTTCATGGATCTTATGAACAGAATATTCCAACCCTATTTGGATCAGTTCATGGTAGTGTTTATTGATGATATTTTAGTGTATTTGAAGTCAGAAAAAGAGCATAGTTCACACTTAAAGATCATTTTACATATTTTGCGAGACAAGAGGCTTTATGCTAAATTCTCTAAATGTGAATTCTGGTTGAATGAAGTGGCATTCATTGGACATGTAATTTTTGCAGAAGGAATTCGAGTGGATCCTCAAAAGATTAAAGTTGTTCTGGAGTGGGAAGTTCCAAAGAATGTGTCAGAATTTCGAAGTTTTCTGGGGTTAGCTGGTTATTATCGAAGGTTCGTTAAAACTTTTCGATAATAGCTTTACCTCTAACTAAATTGTTGAGAGATGAAGTAAATTTTCTTGGACCTACGATTGCCAAGAGAGTTTTAAAAAGTTAAAGAAGATTTTGACAGAAACTCCAGTGTTAGTCCAACCCGAGTCTGGCAAGGATTTTGTAGTGTATAGTGATACGTCTCATAATGGCTTAGGATGTGTGTTAATGCAAGAAGGCAAGGTGGTGGCCTATGCTTTGAGACAATTAAAACCACATGAAAAGAATTTTCCATCACACGATCTAGAGATGGATGCAGTAGTGTTCGCTCTTAAGATCTAGCGTCACTACTTGTATGGTGAAAAGTGCTACTTGTATATGGATCACAAGAGTTTAAAGTATTTGATGACTCAGAAAGAGTTGAATTTAAGACAGAGAAGATGGGTGGAATTTCTTAAGGATTATGATGTTGTGATTGATTTCCATCCCAGAAAAGCAAATGTGGTAGCGGATGCCTTAAGTCGAAAGACGTTCGCAGCCTTACGAACTTTAGATGCTAAACTATCATTAAGTGGAGATGGTGCAATTTGTGCGGAATTGACTATCAAGCCATCCTGGTTAGATCGAATTAAAGAATTGCAAGCTAAAGATGAAAAGTGTTCAAAGAAGTTGCAGCAAATAAAGAATGGAGAGTGTATAGACTATGAGATAAAAACTTATGGGAATTTATATTATCAAGGGAGACTAGTTATTCCATATGGTAATGAATTAAAGAATGATTTATTAATGGAAGCTCACTGTAGTCTATTAACGATGCACACAGGAGGAAAAAATGTATATGGATCTCAGGAGTCGATATTGGTGGCCTAGAATGAAAAGAAATATTATGGAATTTGTATCTAAGTGTTTGACTTGTCAACAAGTCAAAGCTGAGCATCATGTTCCATCAGGACTGTTACAACCAATTTCAATTCCTCAGTGGAAATGGGAGAATGTAACAATGAATTTCGTGTTGGGATTGTCTTTAACTATGAACAAAAGGGATTCAATTTGGGTGATTATAGATAGATTGACTAAGTTAGCCCATTTTATTCCGGTGCGAACTGATTTCTCCATGGATAAGTATGCTGAGATGTATATCAGAGAGATTATATGTTTGCATGGTGTACCTATTTCCATAGTTTTTGATCGGGATCCTAGATTCACATCGCGGTTTTGGAAGTCATTACATGAGCATTGGGAACTCGGTTGAACTTCAGTACAACGTTTCATCCTTAGACCGATGAACAATCTGAAAGAACTATACAAATTCTGGAGGATATGCTAAGAGCTTATGTCATCGAATTCAAAGGGAAAAATATTTACCACTTGCTGAATTTGCATACAACAATAGTTATCAGTCAAGCATCAAAATGGCTCCCTATGAAGCTCTTTACGGGAGAAGATGTCGTACGCCCTTGAACTGGTATGAACCATCGAGGACTAAGTTTTTGAAAGTGTCTCCGTGGAATAAAATATTGAGGTTTGGACATAAAAGAAAGCTTAGTCCTCGGTTCATTGGACCCTATGAGATCGTTAAGAGAGTGGGACTAGTAGCATATCAGTTAGCTTTGCCACTTGAAATGGAGAAAATTCACAATGTATTTCATGTTTCAATGCTTCGTAAGTATCGATCTAATCCCTCCCATATTGTCTTACCAGAAGAAATAGAAGTGTAATCAGATTTGACGTATGAGGAAGAACCGGTCCAAATTTTAGCTCATGAATTTAAACAATTAAGGAACAAGACTATTCCATTAGTCAAAGTGTTGTGGAGAAATCAAATTGTAGAAGAAGCGACATGGGAATGTGAAGAGGACATGAAGATTCAATACCCCCATCTCTTTGTACAATGAAAATTCAAGGACGGATTTTCTTAAGGGGGAGAGATTTATAACATCCCAAAATACGGGTTAGTGATTAAATTGTAAAACTTCAAAATTTGGTGATTAAAGTAGAATAATTGGATAATTCAATGATTTATCTGGAAAGATTATTAGTAATTATTAAAGGAATTAAAGGGCAAAATAGTCATTTAACCATTAAATGAATTAAAATGTGATATGTTGAGGATATATACGTGGGTAAAAGGATAAGAAGAAAGAAGAAATATCCAGAGAATTCTTCTTCTTTCATACGAGATAGCCATAGCAAAGGTAAGGGTTTTCTGATTTGTTGGTTATTTGTTGAATTAAAGATTAGGTTTTGATCATTAGATGATAACAAAGCTTAAGGAAAGCTTAAGTTGTCTTATAATCAAAAGATGAAGAAGTTATAAGAGATTAAAGAAAATGGGTTTTTATATGAAATTATGGAAAAGAGTTGATAAGTTGAATTTGAAGTTAAATTTGACTTGTCATCATGATAATTAAGGAATATGAAGTGTTAGAATTGTATGTAGAACATATTGAAATTTAAGTATGATTCTTGAATTATATAAATGATAGGAATTTGAGGTTAAAGATGATTTTAATGGATATAAGTTGGTTTAAGTAATGGTAGTTTGATTTAATGATATGATAGGGGTTTAAAATAGAAGAATTGAGTGAAGAATTGATGATTTTCGGGCTTAAAATACAATTTTTGTGCAGAGGGAACCGATACCCTATGAAGGGGTATCGATACCCCCTCTTGAACGAAAAATTCCAGAATGTACATGGGGTATCGATTCCCCTGGGGGGTATCGATTCCCCCCTAAATGAAAATTGGAATTTGGTTCTTTAATCTGGCTTAAGTTATTAACATCAAGTTTAAGGTTTAGGCTTCTGATAGTTGTTTTGAAATGTTATATTTATGTAGATATTGAGTCTAAACAAGTTCTGGAATAATCAAAGGATTAAGATCGAATCAAAGCAAACAAGGCTAAGGTGAGTGCATTTTATAGTTAAAGTGTATAGAGATAAGACTTGTGATAAGTCTATCTCTGATAGTTGAATTCATGATTTTATACTCATGTACATGCATACATATATTATTGTTATGGTGATTTCATGCATAATTTATTATGCTTTAATATGCTATTGAGGGACTGAATGTCATTATCAGAGAAACAATCCATGTATGTGGAATAATGGAAATGATTATGTGTGTTACATGAAAAGTGATGAAAGAGATATGAAATGAGAAATGTATTCATATTAAAGCCCATGTTATATGATATGAGAGCTATAGGTGTAATTGGCATGCCAAGAGTCGAGGGTATAGTAGTCCTTCGGAACGTATCCAGTAGTCCTACAGGATGTATATACTGGTCATTCGAGACAAATACTGAACAAATGTTCGGTGCCCCATGAGGGAATTTATATGAGCTGTGGTGACAACATTAGTGCACAACCTCAATGTACTCACGTACCTCTGTTCTCAATAATATACATGGGCAACTGAAAGATAAGTTAAAGTGAAAGTGACACAAGAAGGTAAGTTTCATATATGCATGACATGATTACATATGAAATATAGACATACATATTGAAATGTCATGATCAAATGGTAAGAATGCATATTCATGAATCTATTGTTACATGTTCATTTATTGCCTCACTATGTGTATGACTTAGTATGTAAGTGATTTATACGTAGGTACCAAGAAACAAGAAGAGCAGTAATAGAAGTGGCAACAACAATAACACTACTAAAAGACCAGATCAGAAGTAATTGACAAAGTAGGTATTTTGTTGTGTATAGAGTGTTGGCATGTAATAAGTGGTTAATTACGAATACTCTAATCGATTTTGTTTTAAGTGGTCTCTTTTATGTAAATTAACGTATTTCGTTTTAATGAAAGTTTTAAATTTCCCTATTTTTCTTTAAGAGTCAAAGTTTGAAAAGTCAATGTGACTCCTCTGACTCGTATTCGGGTCGGGTAAGGGTTGGGGTGTTACAGATATATTTTTAAAAGTTAAGATAAAAACAAAACATATTTTTAAGTTATGATAATATTAAAATATATTTTTAGGTTAAGACAAGAATAAAATAGATTTAATAATTCAAAATAAAATAAAATAATATTTTTAATGTTAATATGTAAATTTAAGTTAAAATATAGATATTATAAAAAATATTAAGAATTTAAGTTTAAACTAATATACAAAATATATAAAATATATATACCAAATATTCAACTTGGTTTAATGGTTGAAATATTGCTCTATCAAATACTGGGAAATAAATCTATCAAATTAAAATAAATTAAATTATCCGATCAAATGGTGACATGTGTCATGATATATGAGACTAATGACATGTAGTACAATCTGATTCAAATATTAAATTTATTAAAATTAAGACCAAATTGATATAATATATAAGTAAGAGTGACCAAATATATAATTACACCAATTTTATTAACTGTCACATCAACATTTCCGTTAAACGTTAACAAGTGGTCTGATTGAATGCATTTAAATAGTTGGGTAACATGATTGATAAAAAAAATAGTGGTCAAAATGAAAATAGACTATAATTAGGTAGTCATTGGTGTAGTTTACTCTAAAATTTGAAGTTAAATCTTTGATTACAAAGAAGATTGTTTTGTTATATTTTTTAATTATTGAAAGTTATAAAATAATTTTTAAATATAAAATGTTATTTTATTAATATATTTTTTCTCAAAATAATTAATGTACAATAATATTTATACTTTGTAACCTAAACGATACTCATATTTCATAAACAATATACAATAAATTTGGGAAAATAATAGATTAGTCGAATAATATTGATGATATTTATAATAAACTATGTCACTCGAATAATTAACTTAATTTTTAGTTTAAAGTTGCATCCATTCAATTGTAATTATTAGATTTTCAACAATTCTCTTCATCAAATAAGTTTTTTCATCAGATGATCATAACATTTCCATTTATTTTCTCTCCACTATATGTAAGTTACTTGAGACCCAACAAAAAAAAAACTTCAAAAATTTATTTTAATTTCATTCTTTTTGGTGATAAAGACAATATTATGTTCGACTTATCATTGTTGTTATGCTTATTGATGTGATCAATTATTGTTGTATCCTGAGGGACTAACATCCAGCATCACTAAAAGCATTGATGTGAGGACGAATTTATCTTACAAAAACTATTTATACAAAATTCCATCTGATT
This sequence comes from Hibiscus syriacus, assembly GCF_006381635.1. Lineage (NCBI taxonomy): Eukaryota > Viridiplantae > Streptophyta > Magnoliopsida > Malvales > Malvaceae > Hibiscus > Hibiscus syriacus. The sequence goes on along the minus strand of NW_024062021.1, from coordinate 679,664 downwards.
TCATGTTAACATACGAATATGCAATTTTATTTATTTATTTATTTTATTCAATTCAATAATTATTATTGTTGTTGTAAATTTCATATTAACTTGTTGATATATACTTTATTTGGAAAAAAAATCTTCATGTTACTTGCATCTTTTTTTTAGAAAAAAAGGAACTTTCATTTAAATTTCAATTGTATCGAGTATTATATCATCTTTTACAATATCGAGCATTACATCATTTTATACAATGAGGTTCATCGTAATAAAACCATAAAGGATTGTTCCTATACAAGGTTCAGTGTGTCAAAGAGCGTGCAACCGTATTAGCACCACAGTTGGTATAGAATATCTTAAAACTCGGGTTATTGGCAATGGTTGTGTGAGCCTCGTTGAGCATCAATCTAATGATTAAAATATCCTTTATTCGGTTAGTCGAAGAGTCTTGCCAATCAATAATCGATCTTATAGGTCTTAAAGCCATGAGAATAAATCATGACCTGGGGTAATTTTTTAACCATGAATGAATGTTTTCATCTTTTAATTGCACAGGAAGTAAACTCCATTAGACATATTTGCATTGAGAAGCTTCTTATCAATGGGTAAAGCATCATGATAGATTCTCCACCCAAATTTTTTTTATTTTTGGTAAGAGTATGTAATGTTGGTAACAACTTCCAAACTTTCTACTATCTATGACCGTGTCTTTCTTCATCAGAATTCAGTTGTACATTGACTCAATCGAATAACACATTGTATTGTGATGTTCCCAAATGAACTTATCTTCCGATGTTGGGGAAATCGTGGATTTACACCACTATTTGCATCCTATAGAGGGAGGATTGTCTTGCTCCAATCAGGGTAGGTCTCATATCATGAACTCAATGCATCGTGTGGGGCCTTTCACGTTCTTCGAATAGATGGTGGATAACTGAATCAATGAAGTATCTCCCCAACGACCAAGAAATATTTTATCTTTCTCCTTAAAATAGACCCTCCAAAACAATCTTTCTTTCAGTGCATGTTTTACCTTGAAAAGTCTTATCCATGGATATGATATATTCTCCTAAAAAAGCACGAGTAAGGGAAGTATTTCGCTTTGAAAACCTTGAAAGATAACGATTTTGGATATTGAAAGTCTCCATCCTTGATTCAATAGAATAGCAAAATTAAAGGACTTGAGATCCCTAAGACTCGTCCTACAATCTATTTTTACTCTACATGTAACACCTATAGCCGTATACATCTAAAAATATTAATCATAAATGTCACATCAAATTGACCAATATTTACTATTTACAATTACTTTAAATTTTGTTTTCTTTTTAAACATTCATATTTTTAACTTTAAAACTATTTACTACTACAAATCATTTAATCAAAACTGATCAAGTAGGTTGATAACCTAATAATACATGTCATTACTAGTCAAAAGAAATATCGATGATGTCTTACTGATATTGATATTATAGATGATATTCAAAAGATGCTCGGGAGTCTCCTCACAGTACGTCTGTATTTCTATCAAAACCTACGCATAAAAAATCATCAAGTGTTGAGTACAACTTAGTGATTCAATAATACTAAAGGTGAGAATAAATAAATAAAGTGTCAAAATAAATAAAAACATTTAAAATAATACAGACAAAACTTCATAACATTCAAACCAGATATCTCATGTTGCTTCTTTATCAGAAACCTGGAAAAAATCATCCTATGATTTTTTTACAAAAATCATAATAAGTCATAACAAACAGAATAATCAATCAACATTCATTTTCAGTCAGACACTTTTCAGAACTTTTATATTTCATTTTATAGCCTAAAATATATTTAATAGAATATAAGATACGTGAATCAGACGAGTGTGCGCAATAAGCATCTCAGTGCTATCATCAGAAATTGGAACATATAAACACACACAGTGCTATCACACCGGAAATTACAATATGCACACAAAGTGTAATCATCGGAATCTATATTACTAGCGTCCGGTACATCACAATATATCAGAATCGGTACATAATCACTCCATCTCATGGCATGCCAATTATACCTTTTACTCTCAATACAACATACAATGGACTTTTAGCTCAATTCATAATCATTTGATAAAAATCATATCAGAATCATAATTATGTTCAAATCATATTCATAAAACATGACATTGGCAGTTCATACCAAAAAACATTCATAAAACTATTAAAATATTACAGATATAATTCCATAATTAAAAACATAATTCATATCTTGAAATAAATAATGTGAGATTGACTTATCGTAAGTCGTCATCGATCAAAATAATTAATAAATAGTGAACTCACATTTGCCTCATTACTAAATTTTTATAATGCTAATTTACTCTCAAACAACATACAATGGACTTTTAGCTCAATTCATAATCATTTGATAAAAATCATATCAGAATCATAATTATATTCAAATCATATTCATAAAACATGACATTGGCAGTTCATACCAAAAAACCATTCATAAAACTTATTAAAATATTACAGATATAATTCCATAATTAAAACATAATTCATATCTTTGAAATAAATAATGTGAGATTGACTTATCGTAAGTCGTCATCGATCAAAATAATTAATTAAATAAGTTGAACTCACATTTGCCTCATTACTAAATTTTTATAATGCTAATTCTTTATTCGTGTACTTTTTCTTTTCCTTTCTGGTTGTTCGGATTGCCAGATTTATCATAATATGACAACATAACATAATAATATAAAATATTCAACTATATGTTAGTATCATACTAACATAATTTACACTTAAAATATAAAAGTCTATAAAAAATAAAAACTGATACTAAATCGATACAAACTTAGGTTACGCTTACACCAAAATTTCAAACTTCTCAAAACACTAACTTCCATAAATATTTATTCCAACTTTTAATCCCTCGACTTTTGCCAATTACACATTTAAACCACAACTTGTTTGAATCCTTTCTAGAATTCACCTCAATTTTTCTATTAAGTTCACAATAACTCTTTACTATTATGATCATATCACATTATCACATGAAATTCCAGCATTTTCATAAAACATTCAAATCAACACTTTAACATTCAAAAGCTTGTAAATTCACCCTAAACTGTATTAGACTTTTCACCTTTAACCATCCAATTTAATAAATTTGCAATTCAACCCAAATTCAATATTTTATTCCAAAAATCAGCATACCAATACAGATTTCCAGCATTACCATAATTTACTTAAATGATACTCTTATATTTAATAACTTGCAAACAATTCCCCTATTTTCTTGTACTTTTCGAATTCCACCCCAAATTTTACCAAATTTTGAAATTTGGTTCCAAACAACTTTCCAATCTTAATTTTCCAGTATCTCAATATTAAAAATTAACATTGAACACCCCAAAACTCATATTTAAACAACAATGTCCCACAATTCTTAAAACTTGTAAACTAGCCCTTTTACATTTTCAATGTTCCAAATTGATCCAAATCAATCTCCATTCACATAGAATACTTCTAATATCATTTCTAAACCATAGGAAAATTTTCAACATTTTTCCTCCAATTTCTTACTTGGTGTATGATTATGAAGCCGATTTTTCTTTTCTAATATTGTTATGCTGAGCTAACCTGTTATTGCACGAGACATCAGATTCAAGTTTCAACAAAAGACACTCAGCACAGCTCTCTGCACTGCATTTTTCCTTTCCCTGCTTCTCTTTTCGATATGCTTTGTAAATGTTTGTTGCAATTTTTTCTTGTATATTTAGAGAAACTAATTAAGGCGCTGATAAAATTGCAGGTATATTGAGTTTTACGATGTGATGTCTGTGCCAATGGCAAAGCATTGTCTGGTCAACTGCTTCTTGGTCAACATGTGATGGTTAAACCTTCCGAGGCTGAAAAGAACCTGGTTCAGTCCAATGCTTCCGGTGCAGTTGCAGGTGGTGTTGCTGGACCATATGGTGCTGTTGATGGAAAATTATATGTAGGGAATTTGCACTTTAACATGACAGAAATGCACCTTAGACAGGTAATCCGTCTATTAGCTCATCAGCAAAATAGAAATCACCATTCTTTGATTTGGTTTATGAATGGCTGCATTTATGTTTTGATGTTCTGTAGACCCTCTTTCAAATTGCTGACTGGATTTGACTTCCTGTTACAAGAAAAAATGTGGATGGCGCTGTTGATAGAAAATTATATGTAAGGAATTTGCACTTTTAACATGACAGAAATGCAGCTTAGACAGGTAATCCGTCTATTAGCTCATCAGCAAAATAGAAATCACCATTCTTTGATTTGGTTTATGAATGGCTGCATTTATGTATTGAGGTTCTCTAGACCCTCTTTCAAATTGCCGACTGGATTTAACTTCCTGTTACAAGAAAAAATGTGGATGGCGCACATTTTGATAGTAGTTTCTTAGGGAAAAAATTGGAATGAGCCCCATAGAAGTTTTTGAAATGCCTATTCTTTTAGCCTTTTCCGTCTTGATATTACTTAGTTCTAGTGTTTAATCATTTAAGGTACATGATTTTCACCTCAAACCCTTTTATTATTGAACCTTTTGGACCTGTGGAGCTTGTGCAACTACCACTTGACCTTGAGACTGGCCAGCGCAAAGGTTTTGGGTTTTGTTCAGGTTAGATATAGATGAAGACTTGGCTTATGTTCATTTTCCTGTATAGTAATAATTATGCATGTACTAGTTTGCTTTTTGGTTTTTACAGTTTGCTCAACTTGAACATGCAAAGTGCCTTGAATGGGAAACTGGAGATTGCTGGTGGAACCATTAAGGTAGGCTTGGTAGTTTCATGAAATTGTAGGATTATGATAGTCTACTTCCAATGTCAGTTGTGTGTTTCTATCTTCAGTGACTATAACCGCAAAAAAAAAACTACAACTGGCTTTTGATTATATTAATGTCTTTATGGTTAAAATTGCATATAGGTTTCATCTGTTACAGATCATGTTGTTACTCAAGATACTACTGCAAAATCTGCAGATTTTGATGATAATGAGGGTGGTGGCTTGGTAAGTTGAAATGCATAGTATTACAGTATTATTTAATGAATATTGGTTTTATATGTTTTTTCCCAGTTTGTCACATTCTAATAGTAGTGCTGAGGCCTGAGGGTATTTTTTTGGCCCGTGTATCTTTATCCGGGCTTTGAATGCTTAATCAAGAGCAATGCTTATGCTGAAATTGGACCACTCTGGTATTGCGACAAGGTTTGTTTGCCCTTTCAGATGGCCATTTCCAGTTTTTAATCATGTCATATATCTAATGTAATAGTTTTGCAGCATTACGGGCTCCCTTGGACGGTCTGCTCCAACTCAACAAACTGTTACATTACCTGTCAATGACCAGGGGGCATATCCGGTAACAGTTCTACCGCCAATCATGTCTACTAATGCCATTGATCCTATTGGACAACCAGCGAGTGTTTGCTGTTGAAGAATATGTTTGATCCTGCAACCGAGGTTTGAATTTTCCTGTTCTAAACATGCTATTTCATTGTTACTTGTGTTCTTTCTTTTCTGCTTCCTAGTACAAGGTAGTTAATTTTATGTAAGTTTTATTGCAGACGGAACCAGATTTCGATTTAGATATTAAAGAGGATGTTGAAGAAGAATGCAGCATGGTAGGGTGAAGCATATTTATGTGGACAAGTAAGGATCACACTTTCAATCGCATGGAATAAATTTATTTATTTCAGCAATTGTTTTTATTTTTCTTGGCTGAACATTGTGCTCCCAAATCTGGGTAATTATATTCTGCAACCATTCTTTATTGTTTATTAAAGAGAAAATGTTCTATCTATGTTGAACAAGGGAACTATCCCCCGACTTATGCTTGCTTTGTTTTACTTGATAACTCTGTTAACCTATAAATCGATAAGCGAGGATGCATTTTGGATGGCTACATTGGAATGAACTATAAATGGTTAGAAGTGCAGGAAAGTACACTGTGTAGCCTAGAAACGAAAATGAGGGAAAATCATGAGTATATGGAAAGAATATTGTCGATTATGACAAGGAAGGAGTGCTAGAACAAATGAGCCCTGAGAGGTGTCAGAAAATTACTAATCGGGTAAACAATGCTTCCTTAAGTCACAGGGAAGAAATCTATACAAATCACAGTAATATACGAGTATTCTTACCAATCTGATGAACCTAAGATATTATCAACTACACCTAATATGTCACCTTACCAAGCCACAAATACAAAAGCACAACCACCTCAAAATTTATCTCAAAACCAACAGAAACTTAAGCTGGAAAACAACTTGGGCAATACAATGAAAATACTACCACCAATGAGGAATATGCAGACACCCCTGAAAATTTTAAAATCCCTCTTTTCGTGGTACAAGAACTGTAATAATGAGATCAAAAGTGGAATTACAGACCTTTGATGACAGTGACCTTAGGGGTGCCTGAAGAAATGCCAAAAACAGTTTAATCTTTTTGGTATTCCAGAGGAGCAAAGATTAGATATGACTTGTATGTATCTTATGGGCTGGTAGTTATATGTTAAAATAATGCCTCGTATCTTTTATTGCTTAGCTGACCTGCAATATATAATACAATGTACAAGCTACAATACAAGAGCTGAAAAGTAACTGCTTCTAACTAATTCTCTAACAGTCTACTAACCACCTACTAACAAATTAACTGATCATTTGTTATCTTAACACTCCCCCTCAAGTTGGTGGGTAAAAAACATTTGAAACCCCCAACTTGACTGTCAAATACTCATGTTGTTGTGCTCCGAGTGCTTTTGTCAAGATGTCTGCAGGCTGCTCCCTTGAGAAAATATGTTCAGCAGTGATGAACCCTTCTTGAATTTTTTCTCTAACAAAGTGGCAATCAATCTCAATGTCATGGAAAACCGGATTAGAAGCAATCTGCAGTGCACCTTACTGTCACAAAACAACTTGGCTGGTTGGTCCTGTTTCACTCCTAGCTCGCTTAGCAATCCACTTAGCCAAACTAATTCTGCTGTAGTCATAGCCATACTTCTATACTCAGCTTCAGCTGAAGAACGAGCTATTTTGTTCTGCTTTTTTGACTTCCACGAAATCAAGGAATTCCCAAGTTTTACACAATATCCTGTTACAGACTTCCTTTATATTGGCAAGTTGCCCAATCAGAATCACAAAAGGCAATCAGATCACACGCATTGAGGCCAGCAGTATTCCCTGTCCTGGATTCTCTTAATATATCGTACAACTAATGGCATTAAAGCAGGCTTTGCTCTCCCTGTCCCACTATCTTCTATTAATTCCAGTGCATATTTATGCTTGTTTAATATGATCCCCTTCTCTGACCTCAATACTTCATGTCCAAGAAAGTATCTCAATTCACCCAATCTTTCATTTGAACTTAGAACCAATATACACTTGAGCTCTTCATCATATCAGTACTGCCAGTAACCAGCAAATCATCTACAAACCAGCACAACAACCAACCTTCTGCTACTCGTCTGTGAAACGAGTAATCATGTTTGCTTTGTTGAAATCCTACTGATATAAGGGCTTCAGACAACTCCTTGTTCCATTGTAGAAGCCTGTTTGAGTCCATATAGAGACTTTTGCAGCCGACAAACCATACGCTCCCCCTGGCTGGAAAAGCCTTCTGGAAACTGCATGTAGACTTCTTCAACCAAATCGCCTTGCAAAAAAGCATTGTGAACATCCATTTGCCACAACGGCCAGTCAAAGATGGAAGCGAGGGCCAAAATCAGCCGCACAGTGGTGAGTTTAGCAACAGGAGAAAAGGTTTCCACATAGTCAACCCCTTCCTTTTGATTGTACCCTTTGGCCACCAACCGAGCCTTGAATCTTTCCACCTCACCCGAAGCATGATACTTAATTTTATAAACCCACTTGCAGCCAATGGGAACTTTTCCAGAAGGCAAAGGTACCACAATCCAAGTATTATTTAATTCTAGTGCTTGAATCTCTTCTCTCATGGCCTGCTGCCATTGCGGGTTTTGACAAGCTTCATGATAAGTGCTGGGTTCATGAAAATGAGAAACAGAGGATAAAAAATGTTGAGTAGGTAAGGGTAAATGAGAGTAAGAAATGGACTTAGAAATGGGATAAGTAGTAGAGGAAGTAGATTAGCAAGAGCAGACATAATCGTTTAACCAATTTGGAGGCTTGGAGACACGAGAGGAACATCTAGACATAACACAATCTTGTGCTAAAGGAGATGTACTAGCTTGAGGATGACTTGTTGAAAAATTAGATGGACTACCAGATGCACCTGTTGAGAAATTAGAAGGAGAAATGAAAGAAATAGGAGACAAAGTATGAAATTCTTGGGAAGAACTAGAAGAATTATCAACAAGAGACATATTAGTTGGTATTAAAGAATCAAGGACTAGAAAATCAGAATCAGGAATATGAGAATGTGAAGGAAAAAAAGGAGAAGATTCTGAGACAGGAAAATGGAAGGGAAAGATGACATCGTGAAACACAACGTCTCTACTCACAAGAAACTGTTTTGATAGAAGACTAAACATAAGGTACCCCTTTTGAGTTGAAGAATAACCCATGAAAACACAGGGCATGGCCTTAGAAGAAAACTTGTCAGAGTAATTTAGCTTGGTAGCATAACAGAGACACCCAAACACCCTTAAATGAGAAAGGTCAGGGACTTTATGATGAAGGGTTTCAAAAGGAGTTTTAAAACGCAAAACAGAGGAAGGCAACCGGTTTATTATATAACAAGCCGTAGTAACACATTCTACCCAAAACTTAATAGGAACTTTTGAATGAAAACGAAGTTCCCTTGCAACTTCAAGAATATGTCTATGTTTGCGTTCAGCAACCCCGTTTTGTTGGGGGGTCTGAAAGCATGAGCTTTGGTGAAGAATTCCAAGTGAACTAAAAAGTTCAGAACACTGAGAATTAAAAAATTCAGTGCCATTGTCACTACGAATTATTTGAATAACGACTGAAAATTGAGTTTTGACAAAGGTGATGAATTTTTTAAGAGAGATAATAGTGTCACTCTTCAATCTCAACAAGTGCACCCAAGTCATACGAGTAAAGTCATCAACTATAGTTAAAAAGTACCTATGACCACTATGTGTAGCAATTCGATAAGGTCCCCATAAATCTATATGAATTAGACTAAAAGGAGCTAGTGAAGAAGTGAAGCTAACAGGGAATGAGAGTCTAGTTTGTTTGGCTAAAGGACATATGGGACAAAGAGTGTAGTAATTTGGAATCCAAGTTAACAGAATGTAACAAAGACAATTTATTCATGGTTGAAAAAGCAGCATGTCCCAAACGAGAGTGCCAAAGACTTGTATTATTACCAGAAACAGCAGTCATACATTCAGACACAAGACTACAGTCAACCAATTTTGAATCACAAGACAAACTAGAGGAAACATTAGAAGACTGCACATTTGAGGAAGTATGTGTAGATGACAAACCAGTAGTTAAAACTGATGACTGAAAAAAATAAAGCCCCCTAAACTCTTTACCAATCCCCTTCATCCCTCCACTTGAGAGGTCCTACAGAAGACAAAAGTCAGGATAGAAAACAACAGAACAATGCAGGTCACGAGTGAGCTTTGAAATGGAGAGTAGATTGTGAGTAAAATTTGGGACATATAACACATTAGACAATTTTATGGTAGAATTTAGGAAGCAAGAACCAACATATTTAATTGGGACAGTTTTACCAGTAGGCAATTGAATTGACCGGGAGGAACACAAAATAGGAGATTGCAAGCATTGTAAATCAGATAATATGTGATCTGTAGCACCTGTATCTGAGACCCATGTCAGTGACTTACTAGAGGCAGGTAAACAATTATCGACAATAACTGCAAGATTCACAGCGGAATCAACCGAAGCAGTAGATGAAAGAAGATTAATGATCTGGTTGTACTGCTCCTGAGTAAAGGTCGGTGCCAAGGGGACCGATGAATTCGACTTGGCAGAGGCACCAGCAGGAGCGGATGCAACAACAGGGTCAGAGACAACAACTGCAGCCTGTGCGCGTTCTTGCGTTTAGAGAACTTGAAATCGGGAGGAAACCCTATAAGACGATAACAATTATCTCGTTTGTGACCTTTAATCTTGCAATAGTCATAAACGCCTTGAAACCGGCGACGATCAGGAGTCCCAGAGCTTTTGGAGTAGAACACCGACGAATCCAGATTTGAAGGCGCAGCAGAAAGCTGAACTCGCTGAGACTCCTCTTGAGTAACCATGGAGTACGCCTGGTTCACCGAAGGAAGGAGCTGCATCAGCAGAATTTGACTTCGAACCGACGAGTAGGTCTCATTTAAGCCCATCAGAAACTAAAGGAGTTGCTGCTGAGCAAGGTGTCTAGAGTATTGCTGCGAGCTTGAACATTCACATGATGGAATCGGCACAAGCGTAGCATATTCATCCCACAGTATCTTCAATCTAGTGAAGTAAGTCGAAACACTCAATTCACCTTGAGAAATTGTGGCTATTTCATGATGGAGGAAGAAAATCCTGGAACCATGCACTTTGTCAAAACGTTCCTTCAGGTCACTCCAAACAGACGCCGCATTTGAGGCGAAAACTATGCCAGCCGAGAGCTCCCTACTCACGGCGTTGAGAATCCAGGATAATACAATGGCATTACACCTCTCCCACTGAGGATGTAAATCAAGATCACAGTTCTCCTTCTGGCAAGCACCATCAACGAAGCCGAGCTTATTTTTCGCCAACAGCACGATACGCATCGATCTGCTCCAGACATTGTAGTTCTCTAATCCCACGAGCTGATGAGAGATTAGCAGAGTACCTGGAGTGTCTGATGGATGCAAGAAGAGAGGATGATTGAAATCAACAATAGCTGATTCGTTCAGTGGAGGCATAGCAATGGAGAAGGAGAAACGAAATCCCTAGGAGATTGATTTTGGGGAAAGACGAGGGAGAAGAGAACAACAGTTGAAGGAAGCTGAACCGCACTTACTTGGTTTAGAAATGGGCCAAGTAGAGTAACCCAACTGGAAGAAGCCTGGTAACTGATACCATGTTAAAATAATGCCTCGTATCTTTTATTGCTTAGCTGACCTGCAATATATAATACAATGTACAAACTACAATACAAGAGCTGAAAAGTAATTGCTTCTAACTAATTCTCTAACAGTCATGCAATATATAATACAATGTACAAGCTACAATACAAGAGCTGAAAAGTAACTGCTTCTAACTAATTCTCTAACAGTCTACTAACCACCTACTAACAAATTAACTGATCATTTGTTATCTTAACATTATATAATGCAAAAACATATAGTTACACGGCATTAGTTTGAAGTTGATCACAAGTTTTGTGAAGGAACTATACCGACTTCATTGAGGAGTTTAGTAAATTAATGCGAAAGACCTCAGTGGAAGATTATCAGGAAAGGTTTGAGAAGATTAAACCTTTCATACTGCAACAAAATACCTATTTGAGAGATGATTATTTTGTTTCCAGCTTTGTATGTGGGCTTAAGGAGGAAATTAAGCATATAGACAAGCCAAATTATATCAACTTACCCAGTAAATTGAAAACAGAAGACCCAACTTCAGAAAACTATTCAAATACCCTTCATAATACCTTTTCCAAAAGCACTACTTCACCCACAAATCAAGAGCCTGACCTGAACACCTCACTTAAGAAAACCAGTTTTGATAGAATACAGAACTTAACACAATTTATGCTTTTAAGTCTGGACTAAAGTTTAGCCCTGGACACCGGTTCAAGGCGAGTTGGTTATTAAAGATGGTAACGAATATGTTATTCTTTCTTCTAAAAGTTATAAACATGTCGCTTTATTAAAATAAAAAATAAGTTATTTTATCATTAAATATTATACGGAACAGAGATGCATATATATATATATATATACTTTATCAATTTGATAATAACTTAAAACAATTAAATATTTTGCATATAAAAAATTCATCATTTTACTCTTTTCTTATTCTCCTAAACTGTTTATTCTTTCTCCCGGAATTATTTTTTTTTCATGTTATAATAACATTTTAACAATAACTTGTTACAGTTTTGTAACAAAATATAATTATCTAATTTCTACTTTGATTCAACGAGCTTGCTTAGCTTGACAATATCATAAAAAATATCAAAATTAATAATTTTTTAAATAAAAAATATTAAATTCATTAAATTATTTTAAATTAAAATGAAATTAATAAAATATATAAGTTTTGAAAGATTACAAATATTATTACACCAAATCATATTATCATTTTTAATAATATTTTAGTTAAATAATTTATTTTGTAGCCTTTAGGAAAAAAGATCATATAGTATGAACCTCATAATTAATTGATATTGGATGTTGTTTATCGAAGATAAATCACGTACAATTCGTTTATCTCGTTCCCTCTTTCAAACCTTGGTCGCGGATCCCGAGGAGACTTCATTGGACCCTATTTTCTTTTCTTTCCTGTTTTTTTCTCAGGTTCGTTTCAATTCTTAGTTGCCTACGTTAATTTCGTGGGAATTTTCTCTTTCATTTTCAAAGTATGTTTCGATTCGATTTTGCTTTTCTTTTATATATTGCCGATTAATTCTTATTTTGGTTTGGTCTTTTAATTTCTTTATTTTGCTTTTGATGTGGTTACTTGGCTGTACTTTTTTTTTATTTACTTTGTACTTTTAGATTGCAATTAATTGAGATATTTTGTTATGTTTTTGAAATGAGCATTAACGAAATAAACGTTAAAAATGAATGATTTTGCTTAGACGTTATACATTTTCTCCGTTTTTGGGGATTTTATGTCATCAGTAGAATTAACGCGTTAACTATAAATTCCAACACTGTAAGCTTTGTTATCGAGGCAGGTAAGATCGAGCGTTTTAGCATTAATTTATAAGTTTAGATCTAAGCTTAGATAGCGGGATTCAAATAAATGTATCCGGAAAGATTTCAATTCATGATCCTGCTTTAATATGTGCATAAATAAGCGATTGTTGGATTAATGAAGTATAAGCAATGAAGATGTAAAAGGAAATGGGGCCATTTCTTACTTGTTATGTTTGTTTGTTTCATCATTTCTTTTATATTGATTTTAAACTGCTTAACACTGATTTTTTTTGCTGCTCTGCCGTTAAAGTGTGGATCCTTCAACTTTCTGTGGTTGCATCTTGGGGACCTATACGCGGATTTGGACTTAAAATTCTTGTACTTAAAAATATTTATCTTGCGGAATCTGAAATTCAAGTTTTAATTGGATCGGTTTGATAAATGTTATGTGGAATTGACTTAATTTATATCAAGCTTCTTAAATCATTCTCTAAGTATAAATTTGAATTTTGAAGTTCATAATTGTTCCAATGATGATTTCCAAGCGGCTCTCAATAGTTGGAAGAGATTCATTCCTCTAAAACTTTTACTTCCCTATAATTGTTTTGGAAAACGCATGCATTGTAATTGCAGTCTATTTTTTAGTTTGCTCTTTTTATTTCTAAGAAAGAAACATTCTTCATTGTTTTTGTTAGAATTGGATGATTGTGTGAGTGCTCTCTTTAACATTTCTTTGTACAAATTATAAACTATTGTTGAAGAATCGAAAAAGAAAAGAAAGAACACAATAATTTTAACGAGGTTTGACAATGTGCTTACGTCCTCGGTGCCTAGGCGGCGCTAGAAGTTTTATTCAATGTCTCATAGGTTTATGTTACATCTCTATTTATAATAAAAAACTTGATACATAATTACATAATTAACCTTGTACCGTACCGCGGACCTACGCCCCCGCACCCCCAACCCACATAATCGTAACCCCTCTACAAGACTTTCTTTGTAAGACAGTTGATTTTCACTCCGCTCCATCCCCTGTCCTTTTTACTGGTATATTTATGAGCCATACCTATCAACTATGCATGTTAAAGTGATATTGGCTTTCCAAACAATTTGTTGATACAAGTACCAGCTGCTGGATTTTCAAGATCTGAACCTAACTTTTGCTTGCATGAAAATTGAGAAACAAAGACTCTGCTAGTTAAATTGGTAAAAATGTCATTAATAAGTAAGGCTGATAGGAAAGCAGCTCTAGATGTGGCCTCCTGGTTTTTCAACGTTGTCACATTTGTGGGTATAATAATGGTCAACAAAGCCTTGATGGCTACCTATGACTTCAGTTTTGGTTGGTTTTGAGTGAGCATTTACATGCAAACATTGATTAACTTTGTGTTTGCACATAGTCTTGTTCATTGCGCTTGCATATAGATTTGGTATCTAACGGATCAATCACTTCTATGTTCATTATGTTTCTACGTAGCCTTGTTCTATGGTCCAACTCCATATGATCAACCTAAAGGAGAGAAACAGGGTAGCAAGACTAATAGCTTACGAAGTTATATGCATTGATTCTGTTTTCCCAACTGTGTAGGTTGTGCTTGTTGATTAGAAAAGGAAAAATCAAAGACAAACTCATAATGTTTATTGAGTAAAAGATGATCTTTCTGTATTCTGATCTCCTTTTATATTTTAGAAAATAATTATCTTTTACTAGATCAATCCAGTATTGAAGTAGGGATTCTTTGGTCACGTAGCAGAGATTTGATTTTAAGCTAATTGCTGACTATCTCAAACTTTAGGAACAATCTGTCTCCTAAGATCGCTCCCATAAACTAGAACAAAGCTTCCTCTTACTCCTTGGTTTTGTTCTTGGATGCAAACATATTTACGCCTGTTAGTTTTGTTAAACAATGCTCATTTTCCTTTTTTTAACTTTATATATTTAAGGAGATAACTAGGTAGGATAGCTATTTAAGATTATCTTTTCTTAATTTCCCCCAAACCCAGAAAACTAAGGGTTCTAGAGTTTTACTTGTTTTCATTTTTTCTCATAGATCTTATTTAAAGTTGAGATGAAAAAGTAAAAAAAATTCCAATTGAAGCAGGCCTAACTTTTTCAAATGCCTAGCAACTCTTATAAACAATAAAATAATGTTAGAGATAGAATTTATGTAAGAAGTATAACGCTTGATATTACTTGAGAACTGTCTGGACTAATATTGGATTTGGTGGTTTAGATGTTGTAATGTTGTTGCTTTTTTTCAATGCAATCATGCTTATGAATCGAAATATATTTTAAACAAATATTGTACAAATATAGTGGGTACACATGCATAAGAAATTGATTGGAAGATTCCAAACCATACTTTAGCATTTCTAATATGCTTTGGCATATTTCTTTGAGAGCTTTTATGTAACACCCCAACCCGTACCCGACCCGGATACGAGTCCGAGATATCTCATTGACCTTTTAAAACGATGTTCTTCCAAAATAACCAAATATTTGAACTTATTTTAAGAAAATACGATGATATATTATTGAATTATGCTTCATTATAAAAATTTAAGGCAAAAACGTATTTTTGAACAACAAAATGAACAGTATTGTGAACAGTACCGTGAACAGTGCATCGATCGCTGCGCTGCTACAGTGATTTTCGTAAAATATACATAAAACTCATAAAAATTTAACCATTCATTACTATACATTTACATTTACATAAATATGTTTAAAGCATTACAAAACTCGATCAGAGCATAAATACTTAATTTATCACTTTGTTAACATGCCAACCTATTTTTACATAATAAGACATTATTTAATCTACTTGTGATCTGACCTTCAAGTGGAGTTATGTTGTTCTGCTGAGCTTATAATAGATCTCTCTGCTTTTCGGTACTTACGTGTAAAACACTTACACGCTAAGTCATAGACTTAGTGAGACATAATAATAATGAAAATGTCATAATGAAATGCAATATCATGAAATCATATATTCAATCCATGCAATTTGCATAATCATGTATCTTACCCATTATCTGATCAAATTAACCATCATGAATTCATATAACAAGTTCAATAGATTCAATAGGTTCAATAGCCCATAATACAATACTGAGAACCCGAGGTATGTGAGTACTATGAGGTTGTGAACTATGTTGTCACCACAGCTCGTATAAATTTGCACCGAAGTGCCACGTAGAATTTGTCCCGAAGGACTGCATAGAAATGCACCGAAGTGCCACGTAGAATTGCACCGTAGTGCCATATAATATGTCCCTAAGGACCACACAGAAATTCCTTAAGAATCATATACACATACCAATGATCAAATAGGTGTCTCAAAAGACCTCATACATGTTCCAAAGAATATATATATGTCCCAAAGGACCACGTAGAATTTTGTCCCGAAGGACCGCGTAGACCCTCTACTCTTAGCATGCCAACTATACCTATAGTTCTCATCTACATAACATGGACTTTCTCAATTCACATAGTTTATATCACGTAGACATATCATTTTCATACCTTTATCACGTAGCTTATATAACTTTTCCTGCATATTCATGTCACATAATGCATATGATATGAATTCTGGTCATGTATCATAATATGAAATGTCATCATATATCAAAATATTGAATCTAGACTTATCACAAGTCTAGAACTGAATATAATACTATATTCATGCTATGCATATGCACTCACCTATATCTATTTGCCTTTTCTTCGATCGATCTTACTTGTCACTTGTTCCGGAACTCGTTTTGGCTCGATATCTACATAATTATAATTTTCAAGACAATTATAAGAAGCCTAAACCTTATAATTCAATACTAATAACTTGAACTAATTTAATGAACCCAAAATTCAATTTTCCTTTAGGGATACACAAATTAGGTTCAAAATTTCCATGCATCGATGCACCCCTTAATGCATCGATGCATATTCAAATTTGGTCTTAGTGCATCGATGCCATTCATAGTGCATTATATATATATACATTCCAAATTATTGGCATACTAAAAGATGTTGTAGCTTCCTTTTTATGGTGCATTATAATTGATCAATTGTTGTATGCTTTATTTCTCCCTTTTTCATCTCACATTGAGATTTTGTATCTTTTGAAGACAATAATTTATGCTTTTTAGTCCTTAAAATTGAATGTAATTTTCATGATTAATATCCTCATAATTACCCTGTCAGATCTCATGCAGTATCAGGCCTGTAAAGCCCTCACAAATCATCATCACAAGTATAATTACAAGACAGAAAGAAGAAGAAAAAAAAGAAAGGAACATGGCATGTGTATGGGGTACAACTAAGGCTAAAAACTTGATGTGAATATCGGTAACTTTTCACCAAGATTTTGTATTATTGTTAAAAAGCATAAAAACAAAAAGAGAGAAAATTTCAAGTTTTTTTAAAGTGCGTGATTAATATAATATTACCTGGGATGCTGTGTGTTCTTCACCACTTTCTGGCCGTACTTCCTCCACTTGTATCCATCATCCAGTACATCCACATCGCTCATGGTCTTGAAGCAAAACCTGGGTTCCCTTACCTTCCTTCTCGCTTTTATCCTTTTCATTTTCATGGCTGAAACTCCCAGGTGATCATGTTCTACACCCATTTTCTTGCTTCCCAAACACTCGTTTATCTCTCCCCATGCCCTAAAACCATATCAAAACAAACCCATACATCATTTACCAACATACCAGAAGACAATTTAATCTGTCAAGACTTGGTAAATATTTACTATTCCATTTTACATGCAAAGGAAGGAAATAAGAAAAAAACAATACCGAGTAATATTTGCATGATTTGTTCATCTAAATGTACGATCTCACCGGTAAGAAAAAAATTATTGTTCTTCTTACATGTCTCGGATTCAATCAGTTACATTATTAATAATTAAATGAATTCTAAACAAATACTAACTTATAATTATCGAAAAAGATCACTTTCTTACCAGAAATTTGCACTGGATCTCTGCAAGGGAAGGAGTTGGGGACCTCTAAACTCAGAAGCAAGGTGCTGCCTATTCTTTTGTGAGGTGAGGGATGAGATCAGGGTTTCAGATAGATTAGCAAAAGAATTAGGAAGTGCATCAGCAGCAGCTGCTGTGATATTGAAGGCTTTGAGATATTGATGGCGAGACATTAATGGAGGACATGAAGTCAAGTTCTGTGGAAAAGTAGTAAAGAAACCCATCTGTGTAGGCATCTCTTGTTCCTCAAACAAGCCCTGGTTTAGCATGGCTTCTAAGGTAGAAGACATGTTGGTTGAAGGTGATGAGAAACTGATCTATTTAGGGTTTGAATCTTGTTTTTATAGGAGAACAGATTTGGGGTAGAGGTGGGGATTTTAAATGATCGACCACAAATAGAAACAGTTTAGATTAAAACAACTGGAGGAAGGGTAGTCTCTCTCAAACTTTAGGGTAGATGCTCAACCAGAATTTGTATATATACACAATTATTCTTAGGAAATGAAACTAGTAACCAGACACCTTTAATGTGACCAACCACAAATCTAGTTCGGTTTTATTTATTTTTCTTACTTTAAATTTATGTATTATAAAACTAAAGGTTTGAAAATTCCTTCAATTTTTTTTAAAAATGATTAAGTTGGTGTATATTTTTCATTTAATTAAATATTTATATTTTAAAATTTTATTAATTTACTCTTTTAATTAATATTAACTGAATTTAATAGTTTCTTATTAGTTGAGATCTATCACATCACAACGTTTTCAAATACATATTTTAAAAATATGTAAAAAAACAAATAATTTATTATTTTTTAAATTTTTTATAATTTCAATAATTTTCTAATTTTTATATATATATATATATATTACAATTTTCATGAAAGAATCATACATCAAATAGTAAACCTACTTAAATGATAAATTAAGAACGGATAAAAATAAGATGTTTTATTTGATAAATTAATATTACACAACTTTATATAAGACGATAAAAACTAAATTTTAAAATAACTTTATCCTATCAATGATATGCATGGGATCGTACATCAAATAGTAACCCTACAAAATGATATGAATTATTCAAACAGACGAAAGAAGATGGTGTTTAGAGTTTTTAAGTACTTTTTGACCTCAAAAGCATGCAAATTTAATGTCTCGTTTGATGGTGGAAATTTCCTGCTTTAACAGGTCAACAATGGACGACAATTAGGTTAAATTTGCAAGCTGCTTCCCTCTGCCAGACTCCATGGAAAAATCCATGCACTCCCTTGTCATCCAAGAGAAATATAACGGTGATGGATATAATTTCTACGGTTCATTTATTATGTGTTATAAATTGATGGGGTTTCTTTGAGCAGTAGAAAACAAAGGGAAAAGGGAGAACGGCAACGATGATGAATCTGTGGGTGCAAATCTATCGTCTCTGCAATCAGTGGTGATTATGATCGATGAAAGAGGGCCTATTTGACTTTCTCATCAGAGGGAAAGAAAAAAGCTTGTAACCTTTTCCTTTTGATATTTAACTTTTTATGTATACTTCTCCTCCCAAAAACATAATCTAACCCCACCATTTCTCAGATTCCAAAACCACCCCTTTATGTTGTTATCATTATCCCTTCAATTTAACATCATAATAATTGTAAGCAAACATTATAATCACAAATAAATATTATTTTAGGACCATTCAGGATATTAAAAGAAAAATCCTTTGTGGGCCGTTGCTGCAAAATATTAATTACGCAACAATTTGGCTTAATTATGGCTCTATTATTCAACAACCTTATTAACGTGGTACTTTTGATGGTAAATCTTTGGTAAAATCATATCAGCTTTCATATATTGGAAAACAATGTGTGTGCAGTAGGCATAGGACGGTCATAGACATTATATAGCCTAAGGTAGGAGTTTTTATTAAAGTCTTGATGAGCAAAAGGGGACAATTATGATATATCCTATTTCATGCAAAAGAAAGCAATAACTAGAAAGCCTGCAATTCATTTTTTTTAATATTGTGAACGGCTTAATACCACCTTCTTACATGCATTGTTGTAAAACATTTTTTTATGTGTTACACATTAGGCTTTTTTTAGTTGAGAAAAGAAATACTATAAATAAGTGAAGATGGAGAAATTATTAGATGGTTTCGGTTTACTACGTCATCTATGGTCCCAACCAATAATAATTGTTCATGTCGTTTTTTGCAAGGTTAATATTCACCTCTTCCTTACATGTAAATAAAAAACGGATAATTATTTTGACATTAATTTAGAATCTATGATTCTCATTCACCAGGATTACCAATGATGTAGTGAGTCAGATTCATTAAATAATTTCCAGTGAACGATGTGTATCGAGAGAAGATTGAAAAGGAAAAAAATACTGAAATAAACCATATAATATTGAGCATAACTGCAAAATAATATGTGATAATAAAAAAAAAGAAAAATAAGTGAACGATATGTATTGAGAGAAGATTGAAAAAATGATTGGAGTGAACCTTATAATATTGAGCATAACTTGTGATAATTGAGAAAATGATGAATGGTAGAAAAAATTAAATAAAATATTTGAATAATTTAAAATCATCATAATCTAGTACCTGTTTTAATATTATTGATAATACACACCGTATAAACACAACTACTTAAATTTGAAACTTCTAAAAAATAATATTTTCTTTTACCACTAAGGTAACTCAATGGGTTCAAATTCATTATATATATATATATATGATTAGTTTGAGGTGATTATAAATAGTGAACTCTCAAGCATTTTTGCAGATAGGGATGGACATGAGTAAGGTTGGATCAAGTTTCCAAGTAGCCTGATTCGCTCTGAAAAATATTCATCCTCTACCCGAAATTCGATTTGACCCGGTTTAGGGTGATTTTACCTGACCTACTTTTTTTTAGATAAAATCTAAATCTGATTCGACCAAAAACAAATATATTTATAAAAAATATTACTTTTATTCGATGAAAATAAAGATCTAATTGAAAAAGATAATATAAAGATAGGTATTATTGTAATTATTCCTAATTATATAATGTATAATTACATTATTTTTCCGGTAAGGTCAGATTGAATTTTTTTACCTTAAATTCAAACGCAACTCTATCCGAACATATCATTTAAAAATTATACCCGATCCAAACCTAAACTAAAAAAAGAACTTAATAGTTGGGTCAGAACCCGTTGAGTTCGGGTCCAGCTCCCATCCCTACTTACAGATTTATACTCGAATCCAGAATCTCTAAGGATATCAATCATCCCTTTAACTACTAAAATTATTTGGTTCATGCTGAAATTCATTATATATTTAAAAGAAAAAACAATTTCAATTTTAAAGTTCAAAATTATTTTTTAATGTAAAATTATAAAATTAATACATATCACTTCTTTTGACGTAGCAAAAGAGAAACCCCCCTAGAAGAAGAGAGAAAGCTCTAGTTGTTATGTATATATATAATTTAAATCCGCATAAAGCAATGCTAATTAAAATTTCCCTCTTTATTTTGGCAATACAAGCTGATGTAGGGGTAACGCAGACATGATGCCACACTAGTACGTAAAAGGTGAACAATATCAAGCATGGTTTGCACTTGCCTTGGGGGGGGGGTCTTTTGCAAAGATTTAAAATTGAAGTTAAAATAATGTAAATGTTATAATAATAATATGGGAGGAGGCTTATGCTATGGTCCCTAATTTCAGGGGGGGAAAGGGTGGGTGGCAAACCCCATCATTTCATTCTGTCTCTAAATTTAGGTGGCCATTCCTCCTTTTTTTCTATTTGCTTACTACTTCTAGCTCCTTTTCTAATTTCTATACCTAGTTTTGGCTTCTTTCTTTTTTCCCTCCAAGTTAAATAAAGTTACTTAAATTCAAATTATTCTACGATTCGTTTGAATCTCCAATCAGTAGGTGTTGATTTTTATTCTTGTTATCCATCTTTTTTCCTAACTAGAATTCTTATCAAATAATTTATAAGATTATCGCCATTTTGACTATAATCAATATAATTAATTATTGATTTTGACTTACTAATTTGAATAGAGTATTGTAGAGATTTATTTATGAAGGTGATCCTATTCACTCCTCTTAAAATTTTATAAATTCATCCTATGCTTTTATCTTTGCTTATAAGTGTTCCGATCTTCAAACTGATGGATGGCTGTATTAAACGTATTTGGTAGATTTGATGATGGATGTTTATCTAGCTAATTATATTTATGGTTGGCTTTCATTGATGATGGATGTTTATACTAAGTGGAAGTTTTACTTTATTCATGTTTGCTGTAGTATTGTATTTTGGTAAAAGGACAATATGAAAGAAAGAGATTGTTGGTGTGAACTGGTTGCTTGTTTGGAGAGGAGAAGAAGCTAATAGCCAGCCATATTGATGGCGCTGCAGCTTCAGTTAGGTTTGGAATAGATGAGTCGCAACAAAACGTGTAATCTTTGATAATAAATAAATTTGGTTGCGTATATGATAATGAAGAAAAGGAAAAGAGGGATTGGGTAGGAAGTTCTGCTGTGCGGTGATTAAAAAACGGCTAAAAACGCGTGATCGGTTAAACAAGTGACCGGTTAAAATTTTAACCGATAATGTTATATCATTTAACCGGAAATATTATAAAGTACAATAACATATTAGGTAGCGCTTATTTAATGTAATAAGTAGCGCTTATATAATAAAATAGACATTTAACCGGAAATATTATCAAGTACAATAACATATTAGGTAGCTCTTATATAATGTAATAGGTAGCGTTTATATTGACCTATTTTCGAAGTAAATCGGTATGTTTATACCGGTAACATTGCAAATTTACATATTACATTATTATTATCGATTTCGATGTTTTTTAGATCGATACAATTTTAAATGTATGACACTTTATGCTTGCACCTATTTGGGCATTCATATTTCATTATGGAAAAAAGTATCGACACAAACTAACAAAGTGTCGATACATGATATAACCTATTCTCTCATAAAACCAATATTTATACCGGTTAGATTGAAAATTTACCTATTACATTATACTTATGGGTTTCGATATTTCCGGGATCAATACTTTTTATAAATGTATCGACACTTTATGGTTGCACCCTTTTTGACATTCATTCTGACCAAAAGTATCGACACAAATTTAGCAAGCGTTGATACTTTATGCTGACCTATTTTATCATAAAACCGGCATATTTATATCGGTTACATTGTAAATTTACCTAATACATTATAATTATCGGTTTCGATGTTTTTGGGATCGATAGTTTTAATAAATATATCGACACTTTTAATAAATGTATCGACATTTTATGCGTGCACCTCGTTTGTGCATTCATCCTGGCCAATAAGTATCGACACAAATTCCACAAGTGTCGATACATTATGTTGACCTGTTTTCTAATTAACTGATATATTTATACAAGTTACATTGTTAATTTACCTATTACATTATAATTATTGGTTTTGATGTTTTTTGGGTCGATACTTGTAGAAAATGTATCGATACATATTTAGGTAGTTATTGTACATACCTAAATATGTACTGCGAATTTAATGTTGTATCCACCCTTTAACTACCACTACCAATACCACATCCTATTGAAAGCAGCACGACTGAAACATGTTCAATGAACCTTTGCTTACATCTTCATCAACTCCGGGACCACTGAACTTGCACAACAAAATTTTTGCCATGGATCATACTGATGAAGACAATGTTAAGCCAACTCGAGGAATGCCATGAAGTACATAATGTTGATGAATCTGACAGATTGGTTGGTCAGCTATTCTGTTCACGTGATCAAGCTTGGTACTTTTACAAGGGATTCGTACGAGAACATGGGTTTAGTGCACGTAAGGGAACAACACAGCTTGACGTGGAAGGGAATGTGAAGACACAAGAATTTTGTTGTTCCAAAGAAGGGTTTCGAGTATCAAAAGTTAATATTGTTGATCGTCAACGTGCTCATATGCCAGTCACAAGAACAGGATGTAAGGCTAGAGTCGTAGTTACAACAACAAATACAAACGATCAATGGGTTATAAGTAAGTCTTATCAGAAACATAATCATGCATTGTGCACACCTGCTATGACACCATTTATGCGTTCTAATAGAGCTGTAAGTAAAGCTGATATCGATGAGGCAACAACATTGAAAGAGGTCGGTGTTGGCACGTCACAAGTAATGAACTATTTAACGCAGCAGGCAGGGGGCTATCATAATGTTGGATTTACACATAAAGACCTCTACAATGCACTTCAAAGAGGTAAAGCAAAGGAAATCATCGATGGGGATGTGAATGCTCTTATTACCTACTTTGATTATAAGAAACATGATGATCCCGAGTTTTTTATGACATACTCGTAGACGAATCAGGGCATTGCATAATCTTATTTGGTGGGATTCTACATCGAGATCAGATTACACATGCTTTGGTGATGTAATTGCGTTTGACACAACGTACAAAGATAATTTGTATGGTCGACCAATTATGCCTATTTCGGTGTCAATCATCACCATAACACAATTGTGTTTGCCACTGCCATAATCACCGACGAGACGTCTCAATCTTTTGAGTGTTTGCTACAGAATTTTTAGAAGCCATGATGAATAAATCACCTATTTCAGTTGTCACCGATGTGGATAGGGCAATGCAGAGGGCTATCAAATCTGTTATCCCTTATGCTAAGCACAGATTATATTTTTGGCATCTTTCTCGTAATGCACAAGCTAACATTAGTGACCCAAAATTTACAGCAGCATTCTCAAAATGCATGGCTTTCTGATGGACAACTGAGGAATTTGATATTCAATGGCATTCGGTTGTTTCAGAATTCAACATCGAAAAGCATCCATGGGTGATTGAGAAGGGAAATAAACGGCACTTATGGGCACAAGCATATATAACTGGTCATTTCTTTGCCAATATTCGCTCAACACAAAGGTGCGAGTCTATGAATGCTTCACTAGCGATTGCACTAAAACACAAGAAGACATATTTAGATTTGTTCGTGCAATTGAAGATGGAATTAGTAAAATGCGTATGAACAAGTTGAAAGCGGATTACTTAAGTTCCCATACGAAGCCCTTCCAGATCATAAAACTGGTCGACCTTGAAAGCCATGCTGCTGCGATTTTTACCCGCAAATCTTTTCGTGCGTTCCAAGATGAACTTCTACGGAGACATTGTACCGGATTGAGGCAGAGATTCAGTCCTTATCAGATGAATGTCAACATTATATTTTGTCAAAGTACAAAGAAAAAAATAGGAAATTTGAAATTAGTTTTGATTCTCGTACGAAAACCCTAATTTACTCTTGCAAAAAATTCGAGACCGTTGGACTTCGTGTCGCCATCAACTTCACATTTTGAAGCACTTGGATTACACATATTTGCCCGGGACTTTGATTCAAAGTAGGTGGACTAATGATGCGAAGGCTTCTGCACCCAGTTATGTTGACTTGAATTTGTCTCCAGAAGTGATGCAAATGGCAAGGTTCGCTGCTCTACGTTCAACGTCAAATAGGTTATGCTACATTGTATCAAAGACAGACGAGTCTTTCAAAACCGCAAGAGATGAGATGAAAAGACTAATAGAAGAATTAAAAACTCGTTTGGTTTGAATGATTCAGTCAACCAGAGCATTGTATAAGCAACGTTCGTGACCCTCAACGAAAACAACGCAAGCGAAAAGAAGTACCGAAGAACAAGGTCGAGAAGAAAATTAGGCGATGTGGGTACTGCAACGGTGAGGCACATAACAAACTAACATGTCCTCAAGTCAAGCTCAGTTTGAATACAAGCACACATCTTATATCAACTGATTTTTTTCGAAGACGGAATGGAATGACAACGATCTCCATATATCGTAAGTATCAACATGACTCCTATTGTGTATAAGAAACATGTACAACAACCAATTGCTAACTTTTCTCATCTCATATAAAATTATAAATCGTATGTAACTTATACAAAATTAACCCTACATTAACAAAATTTACTCTCTTAGTCTATTTTTATTATGGATTACGAGACCGTTTAATATTTCATCCCCATCATCACATAAATGCCAAACAATCTGTAGACTATAGTCTCCCGCAATCATGGCTGGAATCAGTTCTGTAACTGGGATTATCCAGGTTAATCATGTTGACAGCATAGCCAATAAAACCCTTGCAGGGTCCAAATGGTAAGCTAGAAATGGTAACCATTCACAAACAACAAACTTTAAAACCTAACCCCTCTTTCTGAAGACTTTCTAAAAAATTAGGGTTTCGATAACATACCTATCGACCACAAGAAGGGAAAAAATTGTCCAATCTGGAAATCAATACCATAATATTGATAAATTTACATGAATAACTGATTGTAACTGTTATGAACGTCGGTATTCGTCAGAGAGGAAGAGAAGAGAATTGTTTTTAAGGTTTGTCCATTTGGCGTTTTCTATGTTACATATAAATAATGAAGGAAGAAAAACCACATTATTTAAAAGTATCGACACAAAATAAAAAAGTGTCGCTACATGTTGTAGACCTAGTCTCTTATAAAATCGGTATATTTATACCGTTATATTAAAAAATTACCTATTACATTATAATTATGGGTTTCGATGTTTTTGGGATCGACACTTTTTGAAAATGTATTGACACTTTGTGCATTCACCCTTTTTGGCATCCATTCTGGACATAAAGTATCGACACAATATTAAAAAGTGTCGATACATGTTGTAGACCTATTCTATCATAAAATCGGTATATTTATACCGGTTATATTACAAAATTACCTATTACATTATAATTATGGGTTTTGATGTTTTCGGGATCGACACTTTTTGAAAATGTATCGACACTTTATGCGTTCACCCTTTTTGACATCAATTCTGGACAAAAATTATCGACACAATATTAAGAAGTGTCGATACATGTTATAGACTTATTCTCTCATAAAACTGGTATATGTATACTGGTTATATTACAAAATTATCTATTACATTTTAATTATGGGGTTTTGATGTTTTTGGGATCGACACTTTTAATAAATGTATCGAAACTTTAAGCGTGCAACCCTTTTAGATCGACACTCTTTGAAGTATCGACACTTTGTGCGTTCACCCTTTTTGGCATCCATTCTGGACAAAAATATCAACACAATATTAATAAGTGTCGATACATGTTGTAGACCTATTTTTCATAAAACCGGTATATTTATACCGGTTACATTGAAAAATTACCCATTACATTATAATTATCGATTTCGATGTTTTTGGGGTCGTTACTTTTTATAAATGGTCGACACTTTATGGGAAACTTTAAGTTTGGATACATTATAGAAAACGATTATAAATATCCTGATATTTCTAAGTATGAAAATTTTGTTGTGAAGATCATAGAAAACATTTCTTTAATAATGTATTTCGATACATTTGCATGCAGATGTAAAATACATTAATAACTAGTATTGATATTTCAACAATACTCAAATGTATCTGTATACAAAGAAGCAAATATGAAATAATTAATGAAAATATACACACAATATAATCAAACCAAAAGATACATACACAACAATGTTCAAATAACGTACCGTCATCCCCCTCACCGTCATCCCCCAATACAACCATCTCTTCTTTCTTCTCCTCTGCCTCATTGCCTCCTCTACGTCCTGTCAATAACCTTCAAAATTAAATTAAAATATTAAGACATTGATTTTATTCTTAATATTATTTAATTACATTTATTACATTTCTTACTTCTTCGGTCTATCCAACTTCAACTTCGCCATCACTCTAACTACCTCTTCCTTCCCCCATGCACGGATGCGTGCCACTCGGTTATTTCATAAGTCGGCACTGCCTCACAGCCCGATCAAAAATCGAACAGTGCAACCTATTTATAATAAAATTTATAATTTTATATAATAACTATACTATCATTTTATATAAAAACACAAAAAAGTTCTTCAACTCATTTACATCTAAGATTGCTATGCACCCTTTGAGGTATCTCTGGCTGCCTTTTTTAAAGGTGATTATTGATTCAATTAATCTCGAATGGAAATATTCAGCCTAATTGAATTCACCAGTTGGACAAAGAAAGATACCGACAAGGTACAATAGAACTCTGGCCTTCAGCTCATCCCCCCATAAGATCCATTTTGATTTCCTCTTCAAGTTCATCATATGTCACCTTCTGCTTCAAACCATATTTGGAGGCAAGTGCTTTCCAGTTCTTACTCTTACAGACTTCTACAACACTTTTGCCTTTATTTTCTACCCCCAATACGGCTGCAGCACATGGGATCCCGAGAGGAAATGAAAAATCACCATACTTAGCATACATTGTTTGACATCAAATTGCTCCATCAAGGATCGACACAATTCCCTCCGAATAGGTCGATCCCTTACTCCTACCAACGATCTAAACCATATTTCTCCCAGCACATTTAACTGACCCTTCTCCTTAAGGTGTTTAATTAATGAATTCACCCTTTTAATGCTGCACCTTGTCGACACTTCCTATTTTTTAACAATATATAATGTTATAGTTCTTATATATTTTGTATCAACGTATTTACAAGTTTAATGAATACCTTATTTTCATGTGTTTTCCTCCGTTCTTTGTATTCTTTACTATCATTCCTTGACTGTGTGATGTAAGGTTCATTTTCAACATCACTCATCGAATTCCATTTCGACCTCACATCTTTTGTCACCTAATATTAAGCATAAACATTTCTTAATCAATACATTAACACTAAATAACACTCAATGTCAATTTCATTTTACATATCGAACCGCTCTGTGTGCCATCTTCCTTCATCCTTTTGCATTCGACCATACTGTCAACATTTAAAATTTGTAATCAATTTAAAGTTCTTAAATACTTTAATCAAATTATCATTTCAACAATAATAACAAAAAGACATTGATACTTACTAGAAGTACATATATCCACCCTTTGGTTGCTTTCGAGTTTCCGCCTCAATTTCAAAGTCATCTGCGCCACCAACAATTTTTCCACCCATTGACTCCATTTTTCCTTCATATATCAGTTTACGCAAATCAAATCAAATACTTGTTACATACACTTTATTCAATATACAAATATAAATAACTACTCTTGTGGTAAAACAGTTTTCTTCAAAAGAATTTGAATGGTCACTACAAAATGTGTCGGCACATTTATACAACCTATAATATCATTTTCTACCTATAATATTTAATAAAAGTATTGACATTTATATTTTACCTTGAATATCACTTTCTACCTGTAATCGGTCTCAAATGCTTTTTTACTCAAAAACCCCAAATAACACATAAAAACCCTATTTCCGATTACTGTAATAATAAAAAACTAGGGTTTCGACAATATACTTTTCGATTCGACTGCAGCAACAAACAAACAAACTTCGCTTTAGAAACGCATTCTGAAATGCAACAACAATTACGCTTCGATTTCAAAAACTCGTCTGTTTTATCTATTTTCAGAGAATATTTAGCTATGGTCTTTATATTTTCATCGGATGTGTTATTTATATTTAATCGATACAACTACCAAAGTGTCGATACTTTTATGTTAGGTGTCGATACTTTCGATAGGATAATTACCTATTTATTTGAAAGTATCGATAATTTATTACACATACTTATGAAAGTATCGACACTTTCAATATATCCGGTAACACTTTACTGGTTTTATCATTTCGATACTGGTTTTATCATATTTTTACATGTTAAGCGTTACCGGAAATGTTATCATAAGGATCGATAAATTTTTATAAAGTATCGACACTTTATAGGCGCTAAAACTGATTCTCTTTTAAATTTACAAAGTGTCGATACTTATATTAAAGTATCGACACTTTAAATATATCCAGTAGCGCTTTACCGATTTTATCATTTCGATACCGATTCAGTCATATTTTTACATGTTATATCATTGTGGATCGATACATTTTTATAAAGTATCGACACTTTATAGGTGCTAAAACTGTTTCTCTTTTAAATTCACAAAGTTTCGATCCTTATATTAAAGTATCAACACGTTCAATATATCTGGTAGGGCTTTACCGGTATTATCTTTTTGTGACCGGTTTTATCATATTTTTACCTGTTATATTAATATGGATCGATACATTTTTAATTTGGATCGACACAAACCGACAAGTTAAGTTTGCCGGTTGCCAAGTTTTTTCGTACTTCTTACTGACTTAGACCTACTATATTATTATTACTCAACATTTCCGGTAACGCTTAACTGAATTTGTTAAATAACTTTTAATGTATCCAGTAACACCATATATTAACCGTATATTAACCCGCCTTTCCTGAGACAACCCCAGATTAGGTTATCGACAATCATCTCAAATTCCGTAAGAATGATTACACCACGCTATCTCCCTAAATTCTGCTGTCTTCTTCCTCAGTTGTGGGAGACGCCTCTCTCCCACACCATACCCTTAGCCAGGAATAACTTGTCTGTCTTTCACATCACTACTAACTTCTCCATCTCACCTTCATACCTTTGCATGCATGTTTGATTTCATTTTTTTTTATGTATTGCTCGTTTTAAATGTTAGACTAAACTAACTCTTGAGTCACCCACCTATTTCTTAAATTCTGTTTTGGTCACTCGACTATTATTTTAGGAGCAAAATTCTCCTTTCCTCCCCTTTTTCCTTTTAGTTTATTCGATAAATATTATTAAATATCAATTCCTTTTCTAAAAAGAATAATAGAAATAAAATAAAGAATGAAAAATTGGTGATAGGGTTATAATGGGAAATGGAACATTTGTACAGTAATATAATGATGAAGAGACGATATACAATAACCTTCTGAATTTCATTTTCACGCGTCCCAGGGAAGCGTAAACACTAGCTCCATTAGAAAGTGAATGGTTTTTTTGCCCAAATTCCTTATTTATGCAATTTCTTTCTTCTTCAACCTTTCGCATATATCCGATTGAAGTATAAAAGTTGGCACTCGCATATGTAAGAACGTGGCGGAATACCGTCATTCTCAAACAAATAAACATCAAAATTCTACATACACTTCTTAAAAATAAAGCTTTACAAATGTTTATTTCTGTTGATAATGCTCAATTCCACATAGTATTGAAAATACTATTGGGAATGTGTATTTATGGTTTGGATTTCTCACTTCCTTGTTGAGTGAAAGAGAAAAAGGGGGACTCTCGTGCACCGCTGCCGCCGCCGCCGCCGTCCGTATCGTCTCGGCTCGGCTCGGCTCGTGGTCGTGGTAATACATGTCTTCGACACGTCCACGCGAATAATATCTTTTTAGAGAAAATTCTTGAGGAATTTCTCTTTGAAAGAAACAAATGGAAAATGTGAAAGATTTCAACTGATATTTATAGGCTGCTGAGGACTGTTTAAATTCAAATGATAACAGTTGGTTTATGAGAGTTATCAGAAATTAAACAGCTTTTCCTAAATTAAATAAAAAAACGTTAAGATGTATCTGAACTGATTTCCAGCTTTGTACAGAGGAGACAAGCTGTTAATATCAGGAGTTATTTGATTTAATTCCAAGGGTTACATGATATAATTTCGGGAGTTATAACAGCTGAATAATGATGCAATGAACCTGGACTATTTTTGAGTCAGGTTCATCTAGACGTTTCAGCTGTTACAAAAGAAGATATTTAATCCTGAAATTTTATAGACGATTTTAACCCTATTTCTAGCCTATAAATAGAGGGCTATATTCAGTTTCTCAACTCACTCTCAACATTCAGAATTCACTCTCCAAGTGTTTCCTAAATATTCTCTCTGTGTGCTTTCCGATAAGAAGAGCAATACCACGGGCAGTCCACTCCGATTTCGGGTGTACGAAATTCGAATCGACCGTGTTAACCTCGGGGGATAGTCCACCTACTGCAGTGATTACACACATCGGGGTGAATTCATTTCTAAGGCAGTGGTTATACCACGACACGGTTTACGAATATGTTCCTTTTAATTACTGTTTATCTTTCCAATCAGTACTAACGGTGTAGTTTTGCAGTCTATTTTACTAACAATTTAGAAACGAATTCTATATACTGCAATCATGTCAACACCTTTGAGCAAACTGATACCCGATCTTTCCAAGCTCGATGCACTTGATGGAAAGAATTATAGAAGGTGGTCCCAAAGAATCCTGATATTCTTCGAGCAACTTGATCTTGACTACGTGTTGCTTAAGCCACCACCTACCATGCCGCCAACCCCAGCTACCGGTAATCATGCTGATGCGGTCCTCAATGATGATGCCCTAGCAACTGCCGCTGCTGCACTCGCTACCTACGAGAAGTACGAGAAAGGCAACAAAATAGTGCGAGGACATCTTCTCAGTCACATGTCAAATAAATTATTTGATATGTTCCTTAGAGAAAGGAGTGCCAAGGCAATATGGGATACTCTCGATAAAAAGTATGGTGCGAACGATGCTGACATCAAGAAGTACATTGTCGGCGAATGGCTCAAATTTCAGATGACTGATGACAAGCCGATAATGGATCAAGTCCATGACTATGAGAACCTAGTTGCTGACATCATCGCCGAAGGGATGCAAATGTGCGAGGTGCTGCAAGCCAATGTTCTCATGAGAAGCTGCCCAAGTCTTGGTCTGACTACCGTAACTTTCTTAAGCATAAAAAGAGAGAAATTTCGCTTGAAGAGCTCGTGGGCCATATGAAGATTGAAGAAGCCAACCGTTTAAAAGATAAGCTTACTAATTCTATGAGTAATTTATCTTTTAGAGCTAACTTGGTTGATTCTAAATTTAAGAAGATCATGAAACGTGGGAATCAAGACAAGAAGATGAAACCTCAGAAGGCTACCAACTTCAAGAAGTCAGGAAAGGCCAAACCTGAAGGAAAGACGCTCAAGTGCTATGTCTGTGGTTTACCCAGCCACAAAGCTTACCAATGCCAACACCGCTCAGACTGCTAGAATGAAAACAAGCCACGGATGCACGCTGTAGAAGAAGATGATGAGATCATTACTGCGGTGGTCTCAGAAGTCAATCTGGTGGAAAACAGTTAGGAATGGGTTGTTGACACTGGTGCTTCAAAGCATTTCTGCGCAAGGAAAGAGTTTTTCATCGAATTCGGGGATGGGAACGTAGGTGAACGTGTGTACATGGGGAACTCTAGCAGCTCTGAAGTGCTAGGCAAAGGCAAGGTTTTACTCAAGCTGACCTCTGGTAAAACTCTGGCTTTAAATAATGTTCTGTATGTACCTGCCTTGCGTAGAAATTTGATAAGTGGTAGGCTTTTGAATAAGGCAGGCATTAAGTTAGTTTTTGAGGTAGATAAACTTGTACTTTCCCGAAATGGTGATTATGTTGGGAAATGGTTTTTAAGTAATGGTTTATTTGTCATAGAAACTCAATTTAATGAAAATAAAGCTATCACTTCTGCTTATATTGTTGAATCCATTGATATGTGGCATGTTAGATTAGGACACGTGAATATTCATTTTTGAAAGAAATTAATAAATATGAATGTTCTGCCTAAACTAGACACAACTAGCTTTAACAAATGTGAGATTTGTGTAGAAGCTAATCATACTAGACCTCACTTTAGAAACACTGAAAGTAAAGGAGGAAAACACTACTACATAACTTTTGTAGATGATTATTCAAGATATACAAAAGTTTATCTCCTAAGGACTAAAGATGAAGCTGAAAACTTCTTTCTTATTTATAAGGTAGAAGTTGAAAATCAGTTAGATAGGAGAATCAAACGGGTTAGATCTGATAGAGGTGGTGAATATATATCTAATTTCTTAAAAGATATTTGTGAAACAAATGACATAATTTATGAAACTTCAGTCCCATATTTTCCTCAACAGAATGGTATAGCCGAAAGGAAAAATAGAACTTTAAAAGAGATGATGAATTCTTTACTAATAAGCTCAGGGTTATCTGATAACATGTAGGGGGAAGCCATTCTATCGTCAACTCATATCTTGAACCGAGTTCCTCATAAGAAATTAGATTCTACCCCATATGAATTATGGAAATGATACGCTCCTAATTTACAATACCTGAAAGTGTGAGGGTGTCTGGCTAAAGTGGGTTTGCCAGACTTTAAGAAGTCCACCATCGGACCTAAAACTGTTGATGCAATGTTTATAGGGTATGCTACGAATAGTGCTGCATACAGATTCATGCTTTTACAAGATTATTCTATTTGTGAGTCAATGGATGTTGTCTTCTTTGAAAATACTTTTCCTTTAAAGGAACCGAGAATAAATATTGAAACACAAAAAGAATATATTCCATCAACTTCTTCTAGTAATCCTGCTAGGTCTTCTGAACAAATTGATTTTGAGCCTAGAAGAAGTAAAAGACAAAGAGTTGAAACCTCTTTTGGACCAGACTTTATTACTTCCTTTATTTCTGAGATAAATGATTTAGACTCCATTTCAGATCTTATAGCTCAAACGTTTCTGTTAGATGAGGATCCTAAAACTTTTGAAGAAGCTATAAGATATATCGATGCTAGTTTTTGGAAAAGCGCTGTTAATGATGAACTAGAATCGATAATGTCTAATCATACTTGGGAATTAGTTGACTTGCCTAAGGGATTCAAACCAATCTCCAATAAATGGGTCTTCCGGAAGAAACTAAGACCATATGGTTCGATTTAGCGGTACAAGGCAAGGTTAGTTGTCAAAGAGTTCACTCAAAGGTTTGGTTTAGACTACTTTGATACATACTCTCCCGTTACAAAAATCTCAACGATTCGTGCATTATTTGCACTAACCTCTATTCATAAGTTGCAGGTACATCAAATGGATGTTAAGACTGCTTTCTTGAATGGAGATCTAGATGAGGAGATTTACATGGAGCAACCACTAGGTTTTGAAGCACCTTGTATGGAAGACAAAGTCTGTAGACTCAAAAATTCACTCTATGGACTTAAGCAGGCTCCTAAACAGTGGTATGAGAAATTTCATAAAACTATTCTTTGTTTTGGTTTTGTTATGAATGGTTCAGATGCTTGTGTGTATTCGAAGATGTTTGGTACTGAATGTGTTATCATAAGTCTTTATGTTGATGACATGTTGATTTTCAGTTCTAACATTGAGTCAATTAACAAAGTTAAAAATTTCTTGTCCACTAAGTTTGAGATGACAGATTTGGGAGAAGTGGATGTAATCTTAAGAGTCAAAGTTACCAAAACTGAGAAGGGATTTTCTTTATGTCAAGCACATTATATAGAGAAAGTGCTAGAGAAACTCCTTATGACCCTAGCATACATCTAGTTAAGAAAAAAGGAAGTAGCGTTTCCCAAATTGAATATGCTAAATTAATTGGGAGCTTAATGTTCTTAATGAACTATACTCGGCCTGATATTGCTTATGCTGTGAGTAGACTGAGTAGATATACTCATAATCCAAGTGGTGAGCACTGGATTGCTTTTAAACGCTTACTAAAGTATCTTAAGGATACTTTGGATTGGAAACTTGAGTTTGTTGGCTTTCCTGCGGTACTAGAAGGATATTGTGATGCCAACTGGGTTTCTGATAATGATGAGGTAAGCTCTACGAGCGAGTATGTTTTTACTTTGGGTGGAGCAGCAATCTCGTGGAAATCATCAAAGCAGACATGTATTGCTCGTTCTACCATGGAGTCAGAGTTTATAGCTCTTGACCTAGCTAGGCAAGAAACCGAGTGGCTCAGAAGCTTGTTAGCAGATATTCCGTTGTGGGGAAGACTGACTCCTCCAGTTTCATTGTTGTGTGATTCACAATCTGCGATATGTGTGGCTAAGAACCAAGATTACAATGGTAAGAAAAGACACATTCGCATAAGACATGAATCAGTTAGACACTTAATAAAGAATGGAGTGCTCTCTTTAGAGTATGTGAAGTCGGAAAGGAACCTAGCAGATCCGCTTACCAAAGGGTTAAGTCAGAAGCTGGTCCTAGATTCGTCGAGGGGGATGTGTCTCAAGCCCATTGGTTGAGGAATTCATGACGGATACCCAACTTAGTTATCTAAGTTCCATGTGGTCAAACGAAACCATGGAAAGACTCATAGTGCACATTCCTACTTCCTATCCCTATGACGAATAATGTGCATACCCAGGATGAGCTTAAGTGCTCTTAATAAATTCATAGCCCAGGCTTTGGGTGGTCTTAGTGAGAAAGACTTGATGAATTTACCGATTTTGGCTGAATATCTATTCTTAATAAGTTCATAACCCAATTTGAGTGGGTATTCCTAAGTGAGAAGGAAATAATGAACTTACCAACAGAAAGGTTGAGTTTGTTAAACTCTTAATAAATTCAAATCCAAGTATTTGGATGGTTCTAGTGAGAATGACTTATTGAATTTATCGATAAATGAGGTTGAATATTTATTCTTAATGACTTCTTAGCCCAGAGTTTGGGTGGTTCATTTATAATGAACTTGAAGAAGGTCACCATACTCTTTGTGAGGTTGAGCTTTTATAAAAGCTCTTAATTATTTCATATCCCTGTTAAGGGTGGTTTATAGCGAGATAAACTTGATGAAATAACCTATGTAAGTGTAACACCCATAACCCGTATAATTATACCTATACAGATTATAGATGTTATCCGATTTTCTAAAACCATTTTAAGATTCAAAATCAATTTAAAATTTATTTTCTTAAAATAATAAATGATATTATAAAAATATCATATCATATAAAATTACGTTTCATTATAACAATTTAATTCAAAATATTTTTAATTATGATTAGTGAATAGTACCCGAACAGTGAACAGTGGGGGAATCGATTCCCTGTAGCAGGGGAATCGATACCCCTTTAACAATCTGGAAATTTTGTTAAAAAGGTGGTTATTGTTCATGCTACAGTAACTGCTGCAGTAATTTCCGAAAATTACATATAAAACTCATAAAAATTAACCTTTCATCACTATAAAAAATCCCAAAAATTTACTCAACAATTAAATTAAACATTTCCAAATTACATGCCACTATCTAAAATCTAATTTCACAATAGGATGTCTTACTGATATTGAAATATACTTCTCGATGCTTGATGTCGTTCTGAACTCTTTATTCTTATTCTTTGCTTTTTACCTACGCGTGAAAATCATCACACGCTAAGTATAAACTTAGTGAGGCAATTAAAACAATAAATAGTGCAATACAATTCATGCATGATTTTCAATATCAAAAATCAAATTTCCATAAAATCATTTTACTAACATATCCAATATTTTACCATGATCAAAATAATATAAAATCTCTTACCGTTTATCCCATAAGCTCGTAAGCTTATTTTATCAAAATACTTACCATTTAAAATTCTATAAGCTCGTAAGCTTATTTTTACCAATACACTTGCCATTATTTCATAACCATATACCATAGAAAATATCCATAAACAATAGAAAATAGCCCAATATACAACCCTGAGGACCCTGGGTACACGAGTCAAATATAAACACCGTAGTGCTAATCCGTATGACACATAAGGTCGTGTCCACCATAATCCGTATGACACATAAGGTCGTGTCCACCATCTGTACTAGGTATCCTTAAGTACAGTCCCGTATGGCACATAAGGTCGTACCCACCATATACACTAGGTATCATTTAGTGTATCACGTATACAGCCTGCTGCTAGACTCTATGGCATGCCAACTATACCCTGTCCCTCAATGACTTACTTGGGCATATAGTCTATTTTATTTGATCCATCCATGGCAAATTATATTATCAATATTTATCAATGGGGCAGTTCATACCCGAAATAACATTCATGGTAAAAATCATATGCAAAAATCAATGATCAATGCATTTTAATTTCATCCTCTGACATATCAATGTCAATTTATAAAAACTGATATAAAATCATGCCGATATAAACAAGGTCGACTTATCGCAAGTCTTCCTTATGATGTATAAAACATCCATGTATAATTTCATGCATGTATTGCACTCACCTTGACACTTTATAATTTTCCATAATATGAGCCTCACTATTGTTCCATAGTATACCCTGTTCTATTTGATTTGTTTCGACCACAAATCAAACACGATCTGTATAAATCACAAATTCATAATAATCAATATGTTAGTATTGTACTAACATAACCATATCCCAAAATAATTCCATAGCATACTTCAAACTCATTTCCACCAAATAATTCAGTACTTATTAATTCCTTTAACATTGGAACCCACTTTTCCAATTTACTCAAAATGGTCCTTCACCATTTTATCACTTAGATTATTAATACCAAAAATTCCAGTATTGAAAGTATTTCACATCTAACACTCATTTTCAATTCCCGAACAACAATTTTCAGCATAGTACATCAATTATACAACTCTTACACAACAACCCATTAATTTTCCAGAATTCAGACAATTCGCACTACCCTTAAAGAATCATTATTCTGTATTGATATAGACACTGGAATTCAATTTTGTTTCTTCCGTTAAAAATTAGACCCGAATACGAATCTATCCATATAAAGAACTCCTTCTAATTCATTCTGTACAATTATGGTGAATTTTCAAAGTTCACCAACAGAATCTGTTTGTACAGAATTCTGCTGTCCGACTTTTCTGACATTTCCTCAGTTAAAAATTCATATATATTTATATACAACTTGAAATTGATCTATGTTTGTTTTAAATAAAACTAGATCCATATATGGACACAATATATAAAAATAACCTCCAAATTTTTTTATATATTTTCTGGTGAATTTTCGAACCTACTGCCAGAATCAAAATCCAAACTGTTTTCTTTAACTTCATTCTTAGGTTCTTCATCAATTCTTACAACCAATTCTTTAAAATCACTTAACTCTTCAAAACCCATAAAACACAAGAATCAAAATCCTCTTCATCAACTCAAGATAAATTTGAACATGAAACCCTAGTAATATTCATGTCAAAATGTAGAGAATTGAAAGTAGAATATTTTTCCTAACCACACTTAGTCTAATTCTCAAGAATTAGCTTCAAAATTAAAACTAAAGATGCTTACCTTTCTTGCTTGAAAGTGTCGGCTCTTGGAAGAAGAAGAAGCTCAAATTCCTCTTCCATGATTGATTTTTATGATATATTAATCCATCAATAAGAATTTCCATTATTGCCCTTAATGAATCTCCAAAATCACCATAAAACCAAGGCATCTGATATTACAAAGTCAAATATAATTTAATTTGACTTTGATCTACGAAAATACCCTGAAATTTTCAAAACTTGCATTTTAGTCACTAAATTTCACTGTTTCGATTAAATCTGAAAAATTGCATATTTCCAAACAAAATTTCTCTGATCCAAAATATTAAAATAATATTTTCAACCAATTTATAACATCCTTTCAATTTTTTTGAAAAATTTCAAATTCGATTTGAAATACCAATTCCTTATCGGACTTTAATCATTTCTAGTTTTTCTTTACTAAAATTCCAAATCCAAAAATTTGATCTATAAAACTCCACTCTCAATAGTAAACCATCTATTTATGGAATAAAATTCTTTTTAGGAAATTATCATTTAATTCCCTAAACCTTTTCCCAATTTTCTACTTTGACCATCAAACTTCCAAAATTTGCATTTTGGTCATTATCTGAATTTTTGGGGTATTACAGTAAGTGAGAAGGGTTAGCCGCCTTCTATAAAAAATGTTAGGCCATTTTTCTAGCTCACTTACTAGAATCCTGAGGTAAGATGGCCAAATATATACTTTTGTGTATATATCTTATACATCGAGGACTCAGGTGGATGAAGGGGCTAGTTGTGTGTTATGAGTTTACCCCCATCTTAGAAAGTTTCAGACTAGTTTCACTTATCTAAGAGAAGGATTGCTCATTGTCATTATGTACTAGTTCCAGATACGTTCACTACTGCTTAAGCAACTAATCTCGCTATTGCTCTTCTGGAAAGTTTATTTTCGAGTTTCAGAAGAATTCTTTCGCATTAGTGGGGGAATGTTGATAATGCTCAATCTCACATAGTATTGGAAATACTATTGGGAATGGGTATTTATGGTTTGGATTTCCCACTTCCTTGTTGAGTGAAAGAGAACAAGGGGGACTTTTGCGCACCGCCGTCGTCGTCATCCGTCTCGTCTCGACCCGGCTCGGCACGACACGACACGACTCAGATCGGCTCGTGTTCGTGGTCGTAGTCGTGGTAATACGTGTCTTCGACACGTCCGCGCGAATACTATCTTTTTAGAGAAAATTCTTGAGGAATTTCTCTTTGAAAGAAACAAATGGAAAAATATGAAAGATTTCAACTGATATTTATAGGCTGCTGAGGACTGTTTAAATTCAAATAATAACAGCTAGTTTATGAGAGTTATCAGAAATTAAACAACTTTTCCTAAATTAAATCAAAAACGTTAAGATGTATCTGGACTGATTTCCAGCTTTGTACAGAGGAGACAAGCTGTTAATATCAGGAGTTATTTGATTTAATTCCAGGGGTTACATGATATAATTTCGGGAGTTATAACAGCTGAATAATGATGCAATGAACCTGGACTATTTTTGAGTCAGGTTCATCTAGACGTTTCAGCTGTTAAAAAAAAGAGATTTAATCCTGAAATTTTATAGACGATTTTAACCCTATTTCTAGCCTATAAATAGAGGGCTATATTCAGCTTCTCAACTCACTCTCAACATTCAGAATTCACTCTCCAAGTGTTTCCTAAATATTCTCTCTGTGTGCTTTCCGATAAGAAGAGCAATACCACCGGCAGTCCACTCCGATTTCGGGTGTACGGAATTCGGATCGACCGTGTTAACCTCGGGGGACGGTCCGCCTACTACAACGATTACACACATCGGGGCGAATTCATTTCTAAGGCAGTGGTTATACCACGACACGGTTTACGAATCTGTTCCTTTTAATTACTGTTTATCTTTCCAGTCAGTACTAACGGTGTAGTTTTGCAATCTATTTTACTAACACTTTCTACAGACAACTTCTAACATGCATATACATGAAGACATTATCTTTTGATTCAAACATGGAAAGAGTTGCGAGAAATTTAAGACATGTTCGATCAGTTTCTGGTGTGATCGATTAGAATTTGAACGCTCATCACCAGAGATGGACTGAAAAGGACCGGTGAGTGCTGAAATTTTTAAATTCTCATATATTCTAAAATTTTATCTTATTAAAATTTTATAATTTCGTTCTAATATAAAACCATTCGTTCATTTCTGCTCTTGATATTTATGAGTAGCAGCTGACACAAAATGGAGGGGCTAACGAAGTGCATGCGACCCTAAGACAATCCAATTACATAAATTGTCTAAATACTTCTCACCAAGATATGGTTAAACTCTTACCAACAAGATTAATTGAATTATGGGTGAGATAGCTTTTGTCCAATACTCCTCAGGTGCTAAGACTTCCAGACTTCAAAATGAAATCATTGCAATATGATAATGAGAGTTTATATGAAGCATGAGATTGTTTATGACCCGATGTTAAAGCTAATCCAAGAGAGTTTGATAGTTTAGTTCCGTTTGTGCAAACTCAATCATTTTATAATAGTTTAATCCCGTTTGTGCAGTTCTACAGTTGATGGAAGAGGGTTTAGGGGTGAGCATTCCATAAGTCGGAATAAAAAAATTCGAGCTAATTGGATTGACAAGTCCTATTTAAGATTTGAACTTTATTTGAAAATTTTCGGGTCGAGTTTATGAAATTCAAGAGCCTTACCTTCCGACTAAAGCATGGCAATACTCTTGGGTGTTCCGGCACTGCTCCTCGAAGAACTGCTCCCTCTTAACCAACCAACCCTTGAAATCCAATCCGTTGAATTTAGGAAATTTCATCTTATAGAATCAATTGGTCGATTCAATTTAACTCACATGATCATCTGTCATTGCCCGATGCATCTCACCGGAACTCCCAACTCCCGTTGATGCCCCAAACGATCCTCTCCTTGAATAAAGGTTGCAATCCACTTTTGAACCTTCCCAAATGCATCTCGAAGAGAGCCTTCATTTCCGTCTTCGTATCAGCCTCCATTTCCTCGCGAAAATTCTCTACCTGATCATCAATCATTTTGTCAATCTGTCAAAAATCGACCTGCAACTTGGCTAGATCTTGATGGGTTTGAAGCATTTCCTTAAGGGGGAATTTGAACACCTTCAGGCATGCCAGATGCGGCTCTGAATACCAAATCATTTCTCGCTAAACTTGAAATTGACAAAGAAATAAAAGATTGGGGATGAAGATAAGAGAAGAAATTGA
This sequence comes from Hibiscus syriacus, assembly GCF_006381635.1. Taxonomy (NCBI): domain Eukaryota; kingdom Viridiplantae; phylum Streptophyta; class Magnoliopsida; order Malvales; family Malvaceae; genus Hibiscus; species Hibiscus syriacus. The sequence goes on along the minus strand of NW_024062021.1, from coordinate 637,598 downwards.
GGAAGAAATAAAGATTCAAGAGAGGGAAAAATTAATATATGTTTTTCCGTAGCATTCATATGTTCTGAACCTCGACGTTTCATTCCCTAATTGTTAACCTGGAAAATGCAGCGTTTGACTAACCAAAAACTCATATAAAGCAACATAGTATAACAGACTCATTTACTAACCTCAAATGAAACAAACTTTTTATAATTAGAAATATTGGTTTTTAGCAAATTCAAAAATGGATCTAATAAGGCTAGGTTTAGAATCTCAGCCTGTTCTAATAAAACAGGGTGCAATACAGGATTAGGCCTATATTGATAATAATCTTGGGATTTGTCCATTTTTTTACTTCTTGTATGAGAACTCAGCTTTAAAATCTCTTTGGAGCCACTTCCGAGATTTGGTTTTCGCTTCCAGTACAACATCATCAAGGAACCCTCTCTGTGGAAATTCTTCGGGAACAAGACTCTCATATATCTCAAACTGTCCAGTGCTTCCTTCTTCTTGTCAAGTAAACTATAGATGATTCCCTGCCCGCATAATCTCACAATTAGCCATTTACCAATGGCAGTTCAGTTAGAATATTGTATATAGTCCTTTTATCCAACTCTACTCAAGGTCCAATTTCTCTTAAAAAATATCGATTTCACAAGTTTTTTTATCGAAGATCAACTTTCATGGCGCTAAACCTCTTCCTAAACGAAACAAAAAGATTCCATGCCAGCAACTAGCAATACATAGTAAACCTAAACAAAACTTACCTGGCAGAGATAAGGCCGGAAAATCTCGAGGATTATCATTTATCAAATCTTGAAATTTCTTCATTCCCTCCTCCAATTCCCCCTGCAAGCAAGTACTAATAAGTTGATCAATGGTACGAGATTTGATAAAAAAACAATTACATGAAGAAATAATTTTACTACTACTATCATGAGTTTTTCTTTTACCTACCTGCATAGATATGAAAAAAGCTATATAAATCAAGTCTTACCTTGCCCCAACTCGAGCGGAGAATGGACAAAAACGACACCAGCACAAAAGCTAAAAAGAAAGGGAGTGATGTGAATCTGAGCAAAAACAATTGAATAAGAAGTTACCTTCACAACATGCATTTGTGCAATTAAAATTCTTATGTTCTTTCCTCGGTGACTCTATTTTCACGCATAGCAACTTTTAGTGCTTCATTAAGCATCTCAAAAATAGCTGGACCTTCATGGTTTCTGTGCATCACCATAGCCAGACCCTGTAAAACCAGATATTCATAAGTAAAAACATGCGCTTTTTCTTCTGTTCTTGTTTTCTTTCCGACTTTTATTTGTAAGATTTGAACTAAAAGAAACAAGCAAAAAGATTCCCTAATTCCACAAAAGCCTAATAGCTATCATTTTATAAGGAAACTACTCCAAACAGGACTTGCTATTTTCTTATTCAATCCATGCATACTCTTGAGAATACTTGAAGCAGACAAAAGAAGCATCCACATCCACGATATATACGCTACCATGATGTTGCAAAACTTACATCTAGCTGGCCAGAAATAATGGTAATCTTCGAATAAAAGCAACAGTAGATGCAGTGATATTGCATAGCAACCAATAATCTCAACTCACTGCCCAATTCAGTTAGATATAGAAATAACACCTTGGAGAAACAATATACCTAAGAACATACCACCTATATGATGGATTGAAGTTTAAACCAAGAAGATGGTACAAGGGAATCATGTAACCATGAATTTGATACTATCTCAGTCCTAATACCTTTTCCACGGAGCTGCTCTCTTAAATACTAATTTCAAACATTTATAAGCAGGAACGATTCTAAGAGTAATCATAATCCGTAAAATATGAACAAGCAGTCAAGATTCTAAGATTAACCATGATCCTTCAAATCTGTTACTTTGAAATGGGATTACTCAAATTGCATATCATATATCTCAATCTAATCACTCACTCACAGAGGCAATGAGCCCTTTGTCATTAAGCCAGAACCACGAAATGAATAGCATTGGATTTGGGACTTATTTCACAATTTGAGTTAACATTAGATTCAGACCATCTCTCAAAGAATCAGAGTCCCACAAAGTAATTTCTTCTAAACAGTATTCCAAGGGAGCAGATGCTGATTGAACATTAGTATATAAAACAGTACAAAGTTAGAGAAGTTACATGCAAAGCTCGGAGCAAAAGTGGGGTCTCCTCCAATATTTCCTTGAACAGTCTTTAGCTCTGGTGAGCTGCCCCATCATCTCATAACAAAGACATGCAACAGCCTCCAATCAACCTCATCTGGCTCGATATCCATCAACTTCTCCACACATTCCACGGCTTCTTCAGTCTTCCCCCTCCTAATCCTAGACCTTCAAAGCCTCAACATTTCCAGGCTCTTTCCAATTCTCATACATCTCCTCTTCCTCACTTTTCCCTTCTGGGTTTGTTTCTTTCCCTCTGAATTAGTGTAGAGCTGGAAGGTATTTGAGCAGGAAGGGCCAGACATGGTTTAGCATTGAAACAAGCCAAAAACATGAACGACCAACAAGGAAGATAACAATTTTTTCTGATAACGATTTGAAAAACTGGGTCTTGGGAGAGACGAAAGAGGTTTTAGTTGTTGAAGTGGGTTTGTTGGAAGTAGAGAGTTTAGTTGTTTGGAGAGAGAGAGGATTTAGATTGCGCAGATGGAGTGAATGGATGAACTGTGGGTGCAGGGTTTTGGTGGGCTTAAGGTTGGGAAATTTAGGAGTACGAAACTCAGTTTGAGAGATAAAAGAGAAAGCTTTCATTGAAAACATTCTGAAGGAGCAGTGGAGACCAGATTGCTCATTGTTGCACTAATTAAATACGGAGAAGCCCATATGCTTATTGGAATCTGAAACTTCGATAATTTTATCGGCTATATTTGCCTGAGATTAAATCTTACCACTACCATCTTATTTCTTATGATATAATTATTTAACCATTACTTTGTAAATGTACATTTTTAATAGTTTTTATAAAATAATATTTATTTAATATTTTTTATAGTATCAATAATGCAAATACACTTTGCATATCACAATATATATATACACATATTTAATTTTGTACTCAAATAAGTAATATCTACATGGAATAGCGTAAAATTTTATGTTAGAGAGAACGAACATATACAACTTTAAGATAAAAACAAACTTATAACATTTTAACAAGAATAAAAATATTTTTTAATAAAAAATACAAAGAAAATATTTAAATTTTTTTAAAAAAAGATGATCGTCTCATTTTATTATGAAAATTGGATTGTTTGATGAGTAACTTTCAAAACATGCAAACAATTATGTTATTTGAACTTAAAAATGTATTATACATGTATGTATATATCGAGATAAAAATATTTAATTTTTTCTTATTTGTGATTAGAAGTCTCTCTATACTTGCATCAAAATATGTACTTGATGCACACATTTTAAAAAAAACACGAGGAACGTGAATAGTAACCATAAAATGCCTTCGAATTACGAACATTTAAAAAATAATTTCACCTTTTGCAAATACAATTAACGGTAACTAACTTATGCTATATTTGATTATATATAATTTTTATATATATTATGTAATGAAGTATCACATGAACTCCATATATAAGAATCCAATCATGTTATGATATATAGAAATCCAAATTCGTTGAACCATTCATGTTATGATCTTCTACATCCTAAATCATTTTGTTCCGTTATCCGGCTTTTGTTCTTCATGCAACATTCAGACTGAATGACTAAAATTACGTAGATACTACCACATATTACCAACTGTTCCTTTCCGTAATATATATTAGTAGTCATAAAATCAAGGCAAGTCCGTTATAAAGCTAAGAATGCAGTTTTTCTTTTTTCTGCCAATGCATTGTATATGCAACTCCAGCTTGATTATGACCATCCACTGTCATAGGATCAAGACTAAATTTATGTAGAAATCTAGGCCATCATTTCCATAACATGGAACATAAAGCTTTGACATGAGGCCAGCCCTAAAATCAGATTATCTCGGTTAATATGGTGATGCTCCTAACTTTCAGTGTATTCGACACTTTGATTGACTTTGAAGTACCTGATCGGGGTGGCTGATTTAATTTAGAGGGCATGGCTGCAACAAGGAAGGTGGCGGCATTCGGATGATAGTAAACAAAATTTTTCTACACCAATATCTGTTCGCTTACAGTGATTCACAGAAGTGGCAAAAACATAGCACAAAATTTCATCCATAATATCAGCTCAAAGAAACAGACAATAGCATGTGCATGAAAAAAAGATTTCCACTACCGAGTCTTCCCTCCTTGTAGGATGATACAAAATATATCTTTTAACTCATTAAGATGAGATAGCTTTGCACTTTCAAATGACCAGCTGCTTTTTATTGTTATTATAGCAAAATTGACAAATGGATTCTCCACTTCTGAAACACTTGTCCTTGCTCACCTGGTAAGTTGACCTCCAAAGGCAAATTTGATTTATCATATGAAGTTCCGGATGTCCAATGACTTTATATCAGGCAATGTCTCATCCTTGAATTCCTCCCTGAAGATTGAAAGTTATTATAAAAAGGGAAGCATTGAAACATTTCATAAATGGTACCGGTTTTTGCCCGGGCACGAAATGTTTCACGAAATGTTTCTAAAAAGGGAAGCATTGAAACATTTCATAAATGGTACCGGTTTTTGCCCGGGCACGAAATGTTTCTTGGCAGAAAAACGAGTGAATAAATAAATGATTTTTAATGAAATGTTTTAGAGTCGCCATCGAACCTTTTGGGTTAGGTATGTCGAATACCTAAAATCATTTTTAAAAGAGTTTTTAAGAATACATCATTTAAAAGATCTCTGCGTATAATAATAAAAGGAATTCGTGGTCGTTACGTTTGGGGAATGATTACACCCCCACAACCCAAAATTGGTACCTTCGATTATAATTGTCTCTATTAGTGAAAAATCTAAGAATTCAAATATGAATTTAATTTACGATCCTATTATTCCAGATTCAATCGAATAATTCTAAGGAAAAATTACTTTAAGGCATCTCATTTCTTTGATATTGAAAAATAAATAAATATTAATAAGAATATGATAATTTTTCCTAAAAAAAATATTAAATAAAATATGAAGTAATATATATATATATATATATATAAACATATATTTATTATTATTATAAAATACATAATAAGACAGCTAGTTATTTTAAGACAACATTTTCTTTAATATTCAAAAATAAATAATATTATCTTTAATTAAATTAAAAAATTGATTAAATTAATTAAATAAGATATTATGATTACTTAAAATGTTAAGAAAAAAACACATATTTCAAGAAAAATAAAAGTAATAATATAATAAAAATAATAATATAAATAAAATAATAATAAATAAAAAAGACAAAACATGTGCGTGGGGGACAAAGTTAAGACAACTTTTAATTATTAATGTTTTTTTTATGTTAGGTGACTAATCATATCAGCTCTATATTAATTTCAAAACTATACTAACTATGTCGACCATTTAAGCCTAATTAACCTATTTCAGTTCATGATTAATGTGATAACAAAGGCAAAAAATAGTTTATCAATTTCTATATATGACAAAACATAATATTAAAATAGGTCTATTTATTATATAAAACTAAATGAGTTCATATAATTTACAAGGTTTTACTATTAATATTTAATAATCTAATTATATGAAAACTAATATCACTTAATAAACGACTTAAATAACTAAAATTATTAATTGAACTCATAATTAATTATAAGGGATTAAAATAAACATTAAAATTATAGGGTTAAAAAATACTAAATTAAAATATTGAAATAAAGTTATTAAAGTAATAAATTAAAAATATGAAATTAAAGGGGTAATAATAAAATAAATAATAAATAATGAAAAAATAAGAAAATTAAAATTATAAGTTAAATAAAATAATTTAATAGAAATAATTTAAATATATATAATATAGGTATTAATAGTGTAATTAACTATAAATATTAATACCAGGTTAAAATAAAATTACTAAAATATAAGAGACTAAATAATATATTTACCTTAAATATTATAAACTGATAAGGATTAAAATAAAAAATAAAATTTGAAAACAAAACTAAAATATATCGAAACTAAATTTTAGTGACCATAATGAAAGTAACAAAACGAGAGGGACTACGAGCATTATTTTTCAAGCAGTAAATTACCAAAGCCCCTCCTAAAACGACGTCGTTTGGGGAGGGATTTAAAAACACCTAAAACCGACCTTTATTGCAATCTTCTTCATTTTTTTTCTTTTTTACTTCTCTCTCTAGGAGAGAGAAGTTCAAACTCTCTCTCGCATCTCTCTAAAATCCTCCACCGGAGGGACGACAGTCAACGGCCGACTGCCGTGAACCACCACCGACAGCCGCCGTCGGCCACCATCCACAGTGGTCGGAGTTCACCAAAATACCATAGATTAAAGCCCCTATTTTTCTAAACTTAGATCTAAGGTTGTTTTGGTTTAAAACCTTACCAAACGTCATAGATCTAGGATTATTTCGCTCGACGTTTCGGTTCTCCGGCGACGTTTGACCTATCCAACAATGGTAAGTTCTTCTCTCTTTTCTTTTGGTTATTTTTTGTTTTTGTTTCGTATTTTTTTGTTGGTCGTTGGTAGTTGCTTCATTCCCGTTCATTCCCTCTTATTTGTAGGTAAATCGAGTCCTTTTATAGGGCTCGTTGAGGTTCTCCTCGGTGGATCTATCACAGGAGGGTCCTTGGTGAGTCATCGGATTACGATGTGTGCGACTCTTCTTGAGTCTTCTAAAGAATTTGGTGGCGTGGCAGAAGATAACTGGGGAACATGACGGCGGAGTGGTTGAAGGCGAGGCGGTGGAGCAGTTGGATCATAGAGGCGGCGGCGAAATCACCCTAGGGTTCACCAACCCTAGGGTTTCTGTTGGAAGAGATCTGGACCGTTGGATTTGGAGAGATCCAACGGCTGTGAAGAGCTGGCGGTTGGAGATGTGGAAACCTTAAAAGCATCTGGATCGAGTCTTGGGTCGGGTCTGGATCTGGGCCTCCAGGTTCTGGACCGGGTCAGGTCTGCTGTATTTGGGTCAATTTTATAAACGGGCCTCCAGATCTTGTAACTGGGCCTGTAATAATATTTGTAGTTATTATTTAATATTAATATTAAAATTAATATTAATAATAATATTTATAATAATAATAATAATTTTAAAAATAAAATGAAAAAATTAGTGTCTGCAGCTGCCCCTCTTTGCTCATTCTTGTGTTAACAAGAATAGAGCAAAGACGAAAAAGACAATAATTTTTTCATTTGGCCCGGATGACTTATCATCTTGCTCGGAAGGCTTACAGATGATCCGAAGGATTTAAGATCAAGAAACCTTTGAAAATCAGTTTCTTAAAATATCATTTGAAAACATCCTGCACTGGAGGTCTTATGGATGACCCGAAGGTTTTGAAAACATCCTGCACTGAAGGTCTTACAGATGACCCGAAGGTTTTGAAAACATCCTGCACTGAAGGTCTTACAGATGACCCGAAGGTTTTGAAAACATTCTGCACTGAAGGTCTTACAGATGACCCGAAGGCTTTTTGAAAACATCCTGCATTGAAGGTCTTGCAGATGACCTGAAGGCTTTTTTGAAAACATCCTGCACTGAAGGTCTTACAGATGACTCGAAGGCTTTTTTGAAAACATCCTGAACTGAAGGTCTTACAGATGACCCGAAGGTTTTTTTGAAAACATCATGAACTGAAGGGCTTACAGATAACCCAAAGGTTTTTTTGAAAACATCATGCACTAAAAGGCTTACAGATGACCCGAAGGCTTTTTGAAAACATCCTTCACTGAAGGTCTTACGGATGACCTAAAGGCTTTTTTGAAAACATCCTGCACTGAAGGGCTTACAGATGACCCGAAGGTTTTTTTGAAAACATCATGCACTGAATGGCTTACAGATGACCTGAAGGTTTTGAAAACATCATGCACTGAAGGGCTTACAGATGACCCGAAGGTTTTGAAAACATCATGCAATGAAGGGCTTACAGATGACCCGAAGGTTTTGAAAAAATCATGCACTGAAGGGCTTACAGATGTGAGAAATAGTTTACTAAGTAAGAAACTTTGAAAATCGTTTTCTTACTATTTAACAATTTTATTTTCAAAAAAGATTAAAGGAGAAACTTTGGAAAGCGTTTTCCCATTATTTTTCAAAATAATATGTTGATTGAGTAACATGCCCCAATCTCAAGATAATGCTCATTTTTGTGGATTGCGTCAATCTCTTCTTCAGATGTTTGTGTGATTTTGAAAATTGAGGTTTTGAATTCTACCTTCTTCTTGTAAGGTATTTTTCATCATGAATCTTCTTTTTTCATACGAAGATCTGTCAAACTTCATATTTGAATGCAATCAAATATATCAATGTAATGCATTGTCTATTGTGCAAATGATGTTGTCGTAACCGTTTTTCGCCCGGGCACGAAATTTTTACTTGGCGGGAAAAATAAAAATGAATTAAAATGAATAAGTAAATGATTTTAATTTTAAAAAAATGTTTTGGGAGTCGCCATCGACCTTTTTGGATTAGGTAGGTCGAATACCTAAAAATTATCTTTTAAAAGAGTTTTTAAGAAAACATAAGTTAAAAGATAAACTGATCTGCGTTTTAAACAAAAATTCTTTCTTTTTAATAATAAAAAAGGGTTTGTGGTCGATTACGTTTGGGGAAGGATTAGCACCCCCACAACGCCCAAAATTGTTACTTATTAATTATAAATTGTCTTTATTATTAGAAATTTAAATATTCAAATGTATTTAATTTATGATCTTGTTATTTCGTATTTTAATCGGATAATTCTAAGGAATAATATTAAAAATATATATATATAGAGTTTTGTAAATATAACATTTATTTATTTAAGAATATTAGAAAATGACTTCTAGTTACTTTAAGACAGCTCTTTTCTTCTATATTAATAAATAAATATTGAATATGTAATAATTTTTCCTAAAAATAATTTAAATAAAACTAGATTATGATTTTCATAATATTTAATTATTTAAAATACCAAAATAGGACATCCAATTATATTAAGACTGCCCTTTTCTTTGATATTAAAAATAAATAAATATTAATAAAATATATTATATAATTAAAAATAATGATAAATAGAATAATAATTAAAAATAAATTAGATAAATGATAATGAAATAATGATCAAAATTAAAATTACAGAATATAAAATATTAAAATTAAATATACTAATTCAAAATATTGAAGAAATCTGTCCTAACCTCATAATTTAACCTTAACTATTTATTTGGGATTAAAATGTTTAATTAATAAAATTAAGGGGCCTAATTCGAAGTATTATAAACTACTAGGTATTAATAGTTTAATTTAACCTATTTAATTATACGGGATAAAAATAAAATTATTAAAATTAATATGGGCTAAATAGGTTATTTTACCTTAAATATAAATATAATGGTAATGACTAAAATATAATAGAATAAAATTGGAAGACAAAATTAAAATGTCCAGAAAAACAATTATGGTGACTAAATTGAAAAGGTTACAAACGAGGATGGCTGCGCGTGTGGTTTGGCCGTTAGTGAAATTACGCCTAGGCCCCTCATAAATACCATAAATCCGGCCTTCAAAGGCCATTTCTCTCTTTTTCTTTCTTTCTGATTCTCTCTCTTGTGAGAGAATTCTCTCATCTCTCTCTATATTTCCCTCGTCTGAAGGAATTCTGGAAGCCGCCGGCAGCCACGAGCTCCACCGCCGGCCACCACCACCGGTGGCTGAAAATTCCCAAATTATCCTAGATTACATATCTCGACCTCCTAAGGCCGAATACGGCCTCTATTTTCTTTAAAAAGCTCCTAATCGGAGCAAATCTACAGTTTATACCTCTGATTTTCGAGTGCTTTAGAGGCGTATGGTGGCGAGTGGAGGCTTCGTCGATGTTGGTAAGTCTCTTCCCCTTCTCTAGTTTATTTTTCGTTTCTTGGTTTGCTGGTTGTTGGTCTCTTCTTTTCCCTCTATCTTTGCTTGCTGTCCTCGTCTTTCTCACCGTGTTTGTTCTCTCCGTTCTTGCCCTGTTTTTGTGGTCCTCTCCCTTCTTTTCTTTTGCAGGTGAGGTGGTGGCTTTATAGGCCACCACGATTCTTGTCTCGGACCGGTCAAAAAGAGCGACCCTAGGTGAGTCACCGGACTATGGTGGTGACTCACCATAGGGCTTTGACACGGGGCGGTGACGGGCTCTTCTGGAGGCTTCTACGGGACATGGCGTGGCGCTGTATCATCGACATCGGCTGGTTGGACCATCTGGCTTGGGAGGCGTCGGCAGCAGCTGGAGGAGGCACCTGGCAGAAGCTTCTGGAAGCAGTGGCGGCTGAAGTGCTAGGGTTTAGAAACCCTAGCTGAAACGCCAAATATTTAGGGTTTCCTTTTAGTCTGGGCCAGCAGTAAACGTGCATTGTAAATGGGTTTAGGGTTTTGTAATATTTAATTTAATAATATTAATAATATATATAATAATAATAATAATAATTTTAAAAATAATAATTTAAATAATTTAAGTAAAATGAAAAATTAGTATTTACAGTTGCCCCTCTTTGCTCATTTTTTGTGTTAACAAGAATAGAGCAAAGACGAAAAAACAATAATTTTTCATTTGGTGGGATGGAAATGTTTAAAAACATAATGCACTGAAGGTCTTACAGATGACCCGAAGGCTTTGAAAACATCATGCACTGAAGGACTTACATATTACCCAAAGGTTTTGAAAACATCATGCATTGAAGGGCTTACAGATGACCCGAAGGTTTTGAAAACATCATGCACTGAAAGACTTACATATTACCCGAAGGTTTTGAAAACATCAAGCAATGAAGGTGTAGACACCCGTTTTGTCCGGGATACTATTATTATTATTATTATTATTATTATATTTTATTATTAATAATAATATTAAAGTTGTTTATGTTATCATTTGCAGGCCAAGGTACGCCAAGCACAATTCAGGTTCCAAATTACAAACAGTGCACGACAGCCATGGAAATTGCCAATTTTGAACATGTTCTAAGCATCTTCGGTTTCTGATGTCTTCGTAACAGTTATTCAATTATCTCTTAGCTTTCCAACGTACTTTGAACCGCATCAATCCGATATTTGGAACTCGAGATATGGTTAAATTAATGAAGACAGTGCAGGCTGGAAATTGTCCAGTGGGCAGATCACGACATTCAGATGTATCGCCAATTTTGAACATGTTCCAAACATATTTGGATGTTGAAGTCTTCTTAATAATTATTCCATTATCTCTTAGCTTTCCAACGCACTTTGAATCGCATCAATCCGATATCGATAGCTCGAGATACGCTCAGAGAGATAAAGACTGTGCAAGCTGAATACGGGATTTACGAATTTCAACAAAAAAATTGTTTTTACTTTGCACAATATACACGTTGGGAACAGATTTTTTATGAACATGGAGACATACACGTTGGAAAAACATGTTTCAGCTAGGAGACAAGCACTCCCAGCACATGTGGCCGCACAGTACCTCACGCCGCCCACACCATGGTTCTGCACTAGCAGTCTATTAATGGAGAGCACTAACTCTATTATACCGCCACCACTAATATTGCTGGCCACCACTAATATTTGCTGGCCACCCATGTTTTGTTAAGTGTCCATATTCTACACAAAGTCAATAATGCACCGAATCAAGGAAAAATTAATTAGTCACCAAAAATTGCATAAAAGTCAATACTTGCTCAACCAAATATCACCAAACACAGAGAAAATCAACATGCAGACAAAGTATTCGGTAAGAAAGTATTGATAAAACGAGAGGGGCTGGACATTGGGAGGAGGCTCACGAACACAGGGACATTTGAGGAAGGAGGCTCACGAACAGCAGGACATTCGAGGAAGGAGGTTCATGAACAGCAGGGGGAAGCAAAACGAAGAAAACGGTGTCCATTTAAGAAAACAAAAAAAAAGAGTTTGTAAGGGAGGTCTCTTGTACCGAAAGGAAAAAGTGTGTAGTAGAGGTCATTCCTTGATTTACCAAGAATAATAGAAAGTGTTGAAGGTAATTTTCTTACTCATTTTAGTGTGATGTATGTGTGAGCTCTTGGTTTTGAAACGAGCAAAATAAACAAAGATATGGATTTCTTTACGCAAACACATGCAACCATTTTTATTTATTGTTATCGAATCGAAATAAAAGTAAATATAGATGAGAGTTGAGTTTACTTTAGCCATGAGAAGGTTATCGGAGTGATTGTAGAGAAGAGAGCAAGGGTGTTGTAAAGATTGAACTAAATGAGATCACGTTAGTTTCTGCCCTATTCCATTTTAGTCCTCTTCTAGGACTTTTGAACTCGTTTTTGGCTCCCTGTTTCAGCATTTTAAGTTTCTGATCTTAGGTGATGTTATTTCAAATTTTCATTTATTTTTGCATTGGATGTAAAATTTTGTTAAGTTGCGATTTACTGCTATATGTAATTGTGGGTTTATTTCTTTTGTAGTCACACATTTATTTGGCTTAGTCGTTTTTAGTTAACAAATAGAGTATTTCATGCTTTCTAATTTTGCATTTCTGTTTTCAGCGCGTTTCATTTTAGTCCAAATTATGCTAGGTTATTTTCGTGCAGTTGTACATTGGATATGTGACTTGCAAAACTTTTAATGGATCCCATTGGCTGTATTGGATGGAAATGAATTTTATGAAAAAAGTTTTGTTTTTATTATTTTTATTTTAGTCCCTTTAATATTTTATGCATGTTTGTAGGGTTAATTTAGGCTTACTTTAAATGTGCATTATTTCGGGCATGTTCATACACACATATTTAGTTGTAAATTTTATGCATGTCAGTCTCATGTGCATATCTCGACCATGCGACATAATTGAATTAAGGGTAATACCCTTTTAATTTAAATTCGTTTTAAGTGGGCTGTCTTAACTATTAGAGGTTCGTTTCTAACGATTTTAAATTAAAAATGTATCCCATTAGTGACACCTAAAAATTGATTTATCACTTTAAAATTTTGGAACGGAAGATAAAGAAATGTTCGGCTATTTAAATTTATCGAGAAAGGTTGTTATAACTATTAAGATCTGGTCTCGATATTTGTAAATAATCGAATATTCTTTATTTTTCTAAAGGTTGTATCTTTCTAATGGTTGGGTAATTTTAATTTAATCTGTTTTGGTGTTTATGAATGTTGTAAATATGTATGTTATTGTTTTATTGGGGATCATAAATCAAATTAAAATTGAACTTGTAAATTTCATTGCAAAGACATTAGTTAATCGATAAGGTGCCGATTTAGGGCGTTGTGGGGGTGCTAATCCTTCCCCGCACGTAACCGACTCCCGAACTCGAATTTTGGTAATGTAAACCGCAAATTTGTCGTTTTAATTAAAATTATTTTTTTATAAAATGACAATGTTTTTGGGTGCCCAATCACACCCTAATCAAAGATTGGTGGCGACTCCCGAACCATATGTTTTTATTGTAAAGGAATTTCCAATTTTCGAAACGAGAGATTTCTAAAATCACATTGTTTTAATTAAAAATCAACATAAAGAGAATAATTAAAAATGATGCGATTTTTTCGAATCTCGCCTCCCCCAGTTAAAAATCGTTTCGACAGCTTGGCGACTCCGCTGGGGACTTTTTTTAGAGAGTCAGGCCGATAGTCGAGTAATTAATTGTCTTTGCAATTGAAAGTTTATAATTCGTTCTAATTTGGTTTTTGATCCCCTGTTTGATTTTAATGTTGTTTGTTCGGAATTTGATTAGCAATAAATAGTTGTACTGATTTGTTTGCTATTTGTTTCAGATTAATTATGTGTTTAAAGAGGATTGATTTGAGTGTTTTGTAATGTTGTTTATTTTCGCTTTTTCTTACACACTGCACAGTTGCATTTGCATAACATGAGCTAAAACCCCGCTCTGTCCTATTAAGTAGGAGTGAGACTCCTCGTGTGGTTTTCACCTCCGCATGGGATAGTGGATCGCTTCTGGAGCTCACGCCTTATGGTCCTCGTGATGGTATTCACCTCCGCATGGACATAGGTGTGTTCCCTCGAAATTGAACTCGGTCCTTAAGCCTGATGGGCCAGGATTGAGGGTTCGACAGCCCAAGGGGCACCGACAAGGACAATTCGAGAACCTATTACTTAGAACCGAACCCAGCATATAGTAACATAGAGCCTGAACTTAGGTCGAGCCTAACCCGAACCTTAAGAATCCCGTGAGGAGTGTACACAAGGAAAAGCGTTTTGGGTCATTTATTTTCGTTTTTGTGAATAAATGCATGCGAACTAGAAATCATGCGGTTAGGTTTATTTTCTCGAACAAGCATGCGAATTAGATATCATGCGGTTAGGATTATTTGCAAATAACAAAAGCATGGAGGTAGATATCATGTCGGGTAGGATTTACTAAGCATGATTGGGTAGTCGCATGTGAGGGTAGGTTTATTTGTTACGATACTCATTATTTTGTTGTTTATATTATGTGTACTAACCCATTTTGGTTTTATGTCTATTTTATTTTTAATTTATTGCATTTGCATATTCATGTCATCCAAAGGTGTTAATTCGCAAGTGATTGACTAATAAGAGGCTGGTCTAATGAGGCAAGAAATTCTTAACCATGTAATCAAAATCGAAGATCCGGAGGCGTTCAGATGATTTATGAAGAAGGATATCTGATGAATGAAGAAATTTGAACCTGATTGAAGACCGATCCACAAAGAAAGACATCCTGAAGATGTTCCATAGATGCAGTAATGCCAAAGACGAGAAGACCCTTCACAAAGACGTGAAGAGCACTTTCCATTGAAAGTGGAGATGTAGATCCCAAGATTAAATCCAAGGACAACCGATTCATCAAATGTGATAAATACGCCGACCATTTTGGAGATGCAATGCTAGATTCTATGAAGAGTACGGTTCAAGTAAATGAAGAATCACAATTGTATTTTGATTACATGGTGTAAAGAAATCTTGTTGTCTAATAAAGGTGTTCTATAGTGGTCACTGTTGGGATTAACACTTTTGCATTTGCATTTGGCATCCACATTTGCATTCGCATTGCTTTAATTTAAGCATTTTTACATGCATCATGAAAAACATGAGAGTAACTCGTGAAGGAACTGTGGCAGAGAAATATTGGGAAAGTCCAAGCATCACTATAATACAAGGGAGAGCCATGGAAGATAGGATTGCTCAAAATTGAAAAAATTCAACTGCAGTTGCAAGATGATCTAAGGAAATGCAAGAGGACATGCTTAAGGCTCAAGAAGATATGCTGTCTAAGTTGACAAGTTTGTCGGAAGGGAGAAACCCAGAACATGAAAAGGCCCCTGAGCAAAAACTGGAGAAACCACTTTATCCTCCAGGGTTTACCCAGTACAGTCTCAAAATGTCCAAGGAATGTCTGTCCCTACCAAAGTGCACATCAATCCCGTTGGCGTTGCTGTGAATCTTCAACCGGAACCTAGTTCGCACCCTGAAGAAAGTCCATGTCACCAAGTCCCGGACCTTGATGAAGAGGCCAAAAGAATGAAACAAACAATTTCGGGAACAATTCGAACAATTAGCAAGTGAAGTCCAGATTATGAAGGGGCACCAGTATGTATCGACTGGACGCTAAAGAGTTTAGTTTAGTTCCTGATTTGGTCCTGCCTCCAAAATTCAAAACTCCCGAATTCGAGAAATTCGACGGTACTAGATGCCCTTTGCCCATATTACAATGTTCAGAAAAATGACTGGGTACATAGGGGACGATCGCTTTTGATCCACTGTTTCCAAGAAAGCTTGACAGGCTCAGCTTTACGATGGTATAACCAACTAAAAGAGCTGATATTATGTCATGGAAAAACCTTGCTAAATCCTTTCTCGACCAGTATGAACATGTGAAAGATGTCAGGCCTAACAGATTGGTGTTGCAAGGAATGAAGAAGAAGCACAGTGAAAGTTTCAGACAATGCTCAGAGATGAGGGAGGTAGCAGTGCAAGTGCACCCACCATTAGAAGAGGAGGAAATGAATATGCTTTTCATTAGTACTTTGAAGGCTCCTTTTCTCTCTCACCTTATCGGTAATCCTTCCCGAAGTTTTTCTGATGTAGTTACGACAGGAGAAATGATCGAAATGGCAATTAAAGCGGGAAGCTCGAGGAGGAGAGTCCAGCACAAGCCGCTAAAGAGGGAAAGGAAAATGAAGTCACCAACGAGCCAGTACGATTCCAATAACATCACAATGTCACAATCTCAGGGAACATAGCACCACCTCAAAATGACAATAGACAAGGGGCAAGGGACCCGAGGAGAGGGAGGCCTCAATTTGATCCAATTCATACTTATAAGGAGTTATTTCGTGATTTATACGATCGACATCTATCTCTCCTTATCATGTGGTACCCATAACCCTCCTTATCCAAAATGGTACGATGCTAATGTTAAGTGTGATTACCATGGTGGGAATCCCGGACATTCTATTGAAAATTGCACTGCATTCAAAAGGGTCCAAGCTTTGAGAAGGAGGAATGTTATCAATTTTGGTTGACAGTGGACAACCAAGTATATCCCAAATCCATTGCCAACCATGCAGGAACTGGAATTAACGCAATCGCTGAAGGAAAAGGATGAGTTTTGTATTGAACAATCGGACTGTGAAGAAGCTGCCTGTAGTTTATAATTTTTTGCAGAGGGAGCGCGCTATAACTTTTTTTCTATTGTCCCATACCCTGGGGCAATAGGTGATCTGATGTAAAGGGTTAAGCTGTGTTTTTACTTGCTTTTAATAAAGGATGCATTCCATTGGTCCAAAATGGCAAACATTCTCCCATGCATTTCATTTTTGGTTGTATAATGTATATATTTTCTTCTACTTACTTATGGGAAAAGATTCTCCCATATATATATGTATGTTATTCTCTTCCGGTATTCTTTCAGGAACTCAGATATCAATGATACAAATGCT
Source organism: Hibiscus syriacus (assembly GCF_006381635.1). NCBI lineage: Eukaryota > Viridiplantae > Streptophyta > Magnoliopsida > Malvales > Malvaceae > Hibiscus > Hibiscus syriacus. The sequence goes on along the minus strand of NW_024062021.1, from coordinate 620,568 downwards.
AATGATTCTGACCCGGAGATTGATTTCGAGATGCCCATATGTCAAGGGGAAGTCAAAGGTTGTGATGACAATGAGGGATGTGAACTACCTTTGGAATTACTAAAGATGGTGGAACAGGAAGATAACAAATTCTGCCTCACGAAGAGCTTACAGAGATCTTGAATCTGGGTACAAATGAGGAAAGAAAGAGTAAAGATTGGTACCACCCTGTCTGCTAGAAGGAAGACATAGCTTGGAGTTGCTTCAAGAATTTAAAGATGTATTTGCTTGGTCATACGAAGATATGCAGGTCTGGATACAAGACTGGTTGTCTATAAATTGCCGATAATGCCTAATGTGGCCAAATATCCTGAGTGGGTGGCGAATATTGTCCCAGTGCCAAGGAGGGATGAGAAAGTTCGAATGTGTATCAACGACAGATCTTAGCAGAGCGAGTCAAAGGATAATTTTCCTTTGCCACATAAAGACACTTTAATGGATGATACCGCTGGAAATTCTTTATTCTCATTTGTGGGTGGTCTCCCTAGCTACAATCAAATTAAAATGCACTTTGAAGATATGAAGAAAACGACGTTTGTCACTAATGGGGGCACCTGCATTGTATGGAAGATTAGCCCGTTGGCAAATCCTGTTGCCTGAATTTGATATCCATTTAAACTAGAAAACGGTTAAAGGGAGTGCCATAGCAGAATTCATTGTAAGTAGGGCTTCCGAACAATATGAACCGTTGAATTTTGATTTCCCAGATGATTTAATGGCTATCTCGATGGAAGAAACAATTGCATCCACTAGGAAATACTGGAAGATGAACTTTGATGGCGCTTCAAATGCCTTGGGGCATGAAATTGGGGCAATCTTGGTCTCACCAGATGAAGAGCTTATCATTTTCCAGTCGGCTCAATTTTGATTGTACAAACAATATGGCCGAGTATGAAGCTTGTGTCATGGGTCTTAGAGCTGCTATGAACTCAAGGTGAAAATGCCCAAGGTATATGGCGATTCAGCTCTGGCGATTCAGCTTCGTAATCTACCAACTCAGAAGAGAATGAGAAACAAAAGATCCCAAACTGGTGGAATATCGTAAATTAGTCTTGGAACTTATTGAAGAATTTGAAGAAGTGACTTTCAATTACCTCCCCAGAGAAGAAATCAAGTGGCAGATGCATTGGCTCCTCTGGCAGCAGCCTTTAAGATGAACGAGCATGCAAATATGATGCCTATTTAGATAAAGCTTATGAGTGTTCACCCCACTGCTTTAGTTTGAAGAAGAAGAAAGAAGCTAGAAGGCCTTGGTACTAGGGTATCTTGCAATATATAAGGTATCAAAGTTATCCCGAGTAGGCGACCAAGAATGACAGCGGGATATGTGCCCAATGAGGAGACCCTATACGAGAAAAAACTTGAATCAAGTCCTATTAAAGTGTGTGGACATGAAGATGCCAAGACCGTTCTTAAAGTATATGAAGGAGTATATGGCACCCATGCTAATGGAATTACGGAGATAGAATGCACACCCCTCCTCATTAGTTGGCATGTGATGACAGCCCCGTGGCCGTTTTCTATGTGTGGGCATGGATGTTATTTTGGCCGAAAGCGTCAAATGATCATCGCTTTATTCTGGTAGCAATTGATTACCTCACCAAGTGGGTAGATGCAGCTTCCTATGGGAGTGTACCCAGTCAACGGTATGTAAGTTATTGAAGAAGAAATCATCTGTGGATATGGCTTACCAGAGGTTACTTCTGACAATGCATAGAATTTAAACGTCAAGATGATGAAGTCTGTCTATGAGCAATTCAAAAGAGAGCATAATTCCCCTACTTATCGCCCGGAGATGATTGAGGCAGTAGACAAAAAATGAGAACATTAAGAGGCTTATTGAGAAGATGACTGAAACTTATAAAGATTGGCACGAGAAGTTGTCATTTGCTCTTTGTCTATCGGACTTCTGTGCAGACATTAACTGGGCAACTGTTTTCTTTGGTTATGGGATGAAAATTGTCCTACCTATTGAGGTGAATTTCCTTCACTTCGGATCTTGTCAGGTGAAGCTAAAGGAGGCAGAAGGGGTACAGGCCAGATATGACCAACTGAATTTAATTGAAGAAAATAGATTGAAAGCTATTTGTCATGGTCAGATATACCAGAAGCGGATGATACGAGACATGGTAAGAAAGTTCTCCCTCGAGAAGTCCATGAAGGGGATCTGATGCTCAGGAGGATATTGCTCGTTCCAAAAGATTTCCGAGGGAATTGAATGCCCAGTGGGAAATATCCTATGTTGTCAAGAAAGCCTTTTTTGGGGAGCTCTAGTCTTGATGAGATGGATGAGTCCGAATTACCTTATCCAGTGAAAATCCGACCAACTAGAGGTGTTTTGCTTAAAGATAAAAAATAAAAAATGAAAAAAAAAAAAATGGAAAAAATATAAAAATAGAAAAAAAAAAATAAAAAAAAGAAGAAAAAAAGAAGAAGAAAAAAAAAACAAAAAAATAAAAGGGGGGGGTTCAAGATGCAAACTCGAAAAGGGCATTTTGAAACCAAATGAGATCAAGTTGAAAACCCGCAGAGGGCGGCTTGATTAAATCAGAATTCGTGCATGGTGGAGGTTCTGAATATTTTTGGAAGTGGAAAGAGCTCATGATGAGTAGTGACAATGATAGTTGGTGATCAGGATTGAGACTAAAGATTAACGAGTCTCTATAAAAGCAACCAGGAGAAATTGAATGCACATGAGATTCAACACTGGTTTACGGCATCCAATAATGGGAGATTTTAGGGTTCATAAGTAGCTTTGCACTCTTAGGTGTCATCACAATTTTGGAATTCCTTTTGACAGAAGCTATGCTCGGGTCATTCTAACGGCGTGCCAGTTCAAAAGCATTTGTGTTATTGATATTTGAATATGCCTATCATTTTGTTCTTTTTCCAGTTAAAGTTTGCCATATAGTTGCTAAAAATTCTTTGCATTTATAAATAAAGAGATTTTTCCTTTCCAATTCCCTTTACAAGCATTTGATTTGAAAAGTTAAAACATATAGCTTAGCTTGTGGTACATTAGATCATTTTGTATTGTTATGCAAAAGATGTAGAAAAGGAAGGTATTCTGAAGCTAACGTTGGTTTTAGCATGTATGTTTGTGTGGCTGCGGGAAGCAGAAATCATGGGATTCATAGAAAATTCCAACCATTAATATATGACCCAAAGAGATTGTCATTCATCAGGATGGTCATGGGTACTGGCGGGTTTCAAGAAAGAAAGAAGTCAAAGTCCCGTCAAGCCGAGAGATATGACATTGAGATTGTTAACTGGGGTGAACTGGTCAAATGTCGGTGCCCAAGACGAAATCGAGGTTCATCAGAATCAAAGAAGATGATGTTCCTTCGAAGGAAAAATGTGTTGAATTGCGTAATCGCATACATTTTAGGCATGAATAGGATCATGACATTGCATGGTGACTTAAATGTCTACATGTTTCCCAATGATAGTGGAAGATTGAATATATTGAAGCATCAAGATGATGATGACTAGTTTTGAACTCCTAAAAAGAATGGTGACAACAATTGAGCCAGAATAGATCCATGTATCTAAGGGCTTTCTGACGAGTTTTTGCGATGAAGATGAATTTTCAGAAATTTTCTCGAACTCAGAATGTTCGAGTATAATATTTTCAAACATACATTAATGATTGATAATGTTTGATTTTCAGGTTCGACCTTTGAAACAAACCAAACTAAAGCCTTCACAAAAAGTAGTGAAGCAAAAGAAGATTGTTCGAGTCTTATACTCTGAAGAAATAGGGGGCAGACGTGATCGTTGAAGATTATTCGAGTCTTATACTCTCTGAAGAAATAGGGGGCAGACGCGATTGATGAAGATTGTGGATCTTATACTCTCTGAAGAAATAGGGGGCAGACGCGATCATTGAAGATTGTTCGAGTCTTATACTCTCTGAATAAATAGGGGGCATACGCGATTGTTGAAGATTGTTCGAGTCTTATACTCTCTGAAGAAATAGGGGGCAGATGCGATCGTTGGAGATTATTGTTCGAGTTCTAGTCCCTGAAGAAAATTGGGCAGACCCGTAGGAAGATTATTGTTCGAGTTCTAGTCCCTGAAGAAAATTGGGCAGTCTCGTAGGAAGATTATTGTTCGAGTTCTAGTCCCTGAAGAAAATTGGGCAGACCCGTAGGAAGATTATTTTTCGAGTTCTAGTCCCTGAAGAAAATTGGGCAGACCCGTAGGAAGATTATTGTTCGAGTTCTAGTCCCTGAAGAAAATTGGGCAGTCTCGTAGGAAGATTATTGTTCGAGTTCTAGTCCCTGAAGAAAATTTGGCAGACCCGTAGGAAGATTATTTTTCGAGTTCTAGTCCCTGAAGAAAATTGGACAGTCTCGTAGGAAGATTATTGTTCGAGTTCTAGTCCCTGAAGAAAATTGGGCAGTCTCGTAGGAAGATTATTGTTCGAGTTCTAGTCCCTGACGAAAATTGGACAGACCCGTAGGAAGATTATTGTTCGAGTTCTAGTCCCTGAAGAAAATTGGGCAGTCTCGTAGGAAGATTATCGTTCGAGTTCTACTCCCTGAAGAAATAGAGAGCGAACCCGTAAAAAGAAGATTGTTCGAGTTCTATACTCCCTGAAGAAAAAGAGAGCGAACCCGTTTGCAGAAGATTTTTCAAGTCTCACTTACCTTGAAGGAGGAATGGGACAAATCCCTTATCAAGTTTCAAAGCGAAGATGAATTTGGACAAAAACGCGTTGTCTTTTTATCTTTGTCCTATCCTTGTTAACACAAGGATGAACAAAGAGGGGCAGCTGTAGACACCCGTTTTGTCCGGGATACTATCATTATTATTATTATTATTATATTATTTTATTATTAATAATAATGTTAAAGTTGTTTATGTTATCATTTTGCAGGCCAAGGTACGCCAAGCATAATTCAGGTCCCAAATTACAAACAGTGCACGACAGCCATGGAAATTGCCAATTTTGAACATGTTCTAAGCATCTTCGGTTTCTGATGTCTTCGTAACAGTTATTAAATTATCTCTTAGCTTTCCAACGTACTTTGAACCCCATCAATCCGATATTTGGAGCTCGAGATATGGTTAAATTAATGAAGACAGTGCAGGCTGGAAATTGTCCAGTGGGCAGATCACGACATTCAGATGTATCGCCAATTTTGAACATGTTCCAAACATATTTGGATGTTTAAGTCTTCTTAACAATTATTCCATTATCTCTTATCTTTACAACGCACTTTGAAACGCATCAATCCGATATCGATAGCTCGAGATACGCTCAGAGAGATAAAGACTGTGCAAGCTGAATACGGGATTTACGAATTTCAACAAAAAAAATTGTTTTTACTTTGCACAATATACACGTTGGGAACAGATTTTTTATGAACATGGAGACATATACACGTTGGAAAAACATGTTTCAGCTAGGAGACAAGAACTCACCAGCACATGTGGCCGCACAGTACCTCACGCCAGCCCACACCATGTTGTTTCTGCACTAGCAGTCTATTAATGGAGCACTAACTCTATTATACTACCACCACTAATATTTGCTGGCCACCACTAATATTTGCTGGCCACCCATGTTTTGTTAAGTGTCCATATTCTGCACAAAGTCAATAATGCACCGAATCAAGGAAAAATTAATTAGTCACCAAAAATTGCATAAAAGTCAATACTTGCTCAACCAAATATCACCAAACACAGAGAAAATCAACATGCAGACAAAGTATTCGGTAAAGAAAGTATTGATAAAACGAGAGGGGCTGGACATTGGAGAGGAGGCTCACGAACAGCAGGGACATTCGAGGAAGGAGGCTCACGAACAGCAGGGACATTCGAGGAAGGAGGTTCATGAACAGCAGGGGGAAGCAAAACGAAGAAAACGGTGTCCATTTAAGAAAACAAAAAAAGAGTTTGTAAGGGAGGTCTCTTGTACCGAAAGGAAAAATAGTGTGTAGTAGAGGTCATTCCTTGATTTACCAAGAATAATAGAAAGTGTTGAAGGTAATTTTCTTACTCATTTTTAGTGTGATGTATGTGTGAGCTCTTGGTTTTGAAACGAGCAAAATAAACAAAGATATGGATTTCTTTACGCAACAACATGCAACCATTTTTATTTATTGTTATCGAATCGAAATAAAGAGTAAATAGAGATGAGAGTTGAGTTTACTTTAGCCATGAGAAGTGGTTATCGGAGTGATTGTAGAGAAGAGAGCAAGGGTGTTGTAAAGATTGAACTAAATGAGATCACGTTAGTTTCTGCCCTATTCCATTTTGGTCCTCTTCTAGGACTTTTGAACTCGTTTTTGGCTCCCTGTTTCCGCATTTTAAGTTTCTGATCTTAGGTGATGTTATTTCAAATTTTCATTTATTTTTGCATTGGATGTAAAATTTTGTTAAGTTGCGATTTACTGTTATATGTAATTGTGGGTTTATTTCTTTTGTAGTCACACATTTATTTGGCTTAGTCGTTTTTAGTTAACAAATAGAGTATTTCATGCTTTCTAATTTTGCATTTCTGTTTTCAGCGCGTTTCATTTTAGTCCAAATTATGCTAGGTTTATTTTCGTGCAGTTTGTACATTGGATATGTGACTTGCAAAACTTTTAATTGGATCCCATTGGCTGTATTGGATGGAAATGAATTTTTATGAAAAAAGTTTGTTGTTTATTATTTTTATATTTTAGTCCCTTTAATATTTTATGCATGTTTGTAGGGTTAATTTAGGCTTACTTTAAATGTATGCATTATTTCGGGCATGTTGTTCATACACACATATTTAGTTGTAAATTTTATGCATGTCAATCTCATGTGCATATCTCGACCAGGCGACATAATTGAATTAAGGGTAATACCCTTTTAATTTAAATTCGTTTTAAGTGGGCTGTCTTAACTATTAGAGGTCCGTTTCTAACGATTTTAAATTAAAAATGTATCCCATTAGTGACACCTAAAAATTGATTTATCACTTTAAAATTTTGGAACGGAAGATAAAGAAATGTTCGGCTATTTAAATTTATCGAGAAAAGGTTGTTATAACTATTTAAGATCTGGTCTCGATATTTGTAAATAATCGAATATTATTTATTTTTCTAAAGGTTGTATCTTTCTAATGGTTGGGTAATTTTAATTTAATCTGTTTTGGTGTTTATGAATGTTGTAAATATGTATGTTATTGTTTTATTGGGGATCATAAATCAAATTAAAATTGAACTTGTAAATTTCATTGCAAAGACATTAGTTAATTGATGAGGTACCGATTTAGGGCGTTGTGGGGGTGCTAATCCTTCCCCGCACGTAACCGACTCCCGAACTCGAATTTTGGTAATGTAGACCGCAAATTTGTCGTTTTAATTAAAATTATTTTTTTATAAAATGAAAATGTTTTTGGGTGCCCAATCACACCCTAATCAAAGATTGGTGGCGACTCCTCGAACCATATGTTTTTATTGTAAAGGAATTTCCAAATTTTCGAAACGAGAGATTTTCTAAATCACATTGTTTTTAATTAAAAATCAAACATAAAGAGAATAATTAAAAATGATGCGATTTTTCCGAATCTCGCCTTCCCCAGTTAAAAATCGTTTCGACAGAAGGACTTACAGATGACCCGAAGGTTTTTGAAAACATCAAGCACTGAAGGGCTTACAGATGACCCGAAGGTTTTTGAAAACATCATGCACTGAAGGGCTTACAGATGACCCGAAGGTTTTTGAAAACATCATGCACTGAAGGGCTTACAGATGACTCGAATGTTTTGAAAACATCATGCACTGAAGGGCTTACAGATGACATGAAGGTTTGGAAAACATCAAGCACTGAAGGGCATACAGATGACTCGAAGGTTTTGAGAACATCAAGTACTGAAGGACTTACAGATGACCCGATGGTTTTGAAAACATCAAGCACTGAAGGGCTTACAGATGACCCGAAGGTTTTGAAAACATCAAGCACTGAAGGACTTACAGATGACCTGAAGGTTTTGAAAACATCAAGCATTGAAGGGCTTACAGATGACCCGAAGGTTTTTGAAAACATCATGCACTGAAGGGCTTACAGATGACCCGAAGGTTTTGAAAATATCATGCACTGAAGGGCTTACAGATGACCCAAAGGTTTTGAAAACATCATGCACTGAAGGGCTTACAGATGACCCGAAGGTTTTGAAAACATCATGCACTGAAGGGCTTACAGATGTTGGAAATAGTTTACTAAGTAAAGAAACTATGGAAATCATTTTCTTACTTTTCAACAATTTCATTTTTAGAAAAGATTAAATGAGAAACTTTGGAAAGCGTTTTTCTCATTGAAATAATTTGTTGATTGGGTAACATGCCCCAAAATAAAGATAATGCTCATTCTTGTGAATTGCGTCCATCTATTCTTTAGATGTTTGCGTGAATCCTGCATTTGAGGTTTTGAATTCTACCTTCTTCTTGTAAGGTATTTTTTCATCTATGAATCTTCTTCTTCATACGAAGATCTGTAAAATTTCATGTTTGAATGCACTCAGATGTATCGATGTAATGCATTGTCTATTGTGTAAATGATGCTCTTATGAATGCATAAATGTTGATGCAATCTTCATTTGACTTCAAAGTGGTGAACTTGGTCTTCCTTCACTTGATCATTTATTTCCAGGGTTACCTTTGGATACCAGTGTAGCAACCTATGCAATAAAGCTGAAGAACCATTTGATCAACATGTATCTTTGTATCTTCTTTGCTTGCATTAAAATCTCAGAAGAAATGTTTCATGTATGGAACTCTTGCCGTAGTCAAAACTATGACCTTGATGCCCCATTTTGTTTTGGATAAAACCTACTTTCTTCGTCTGGACTTGTGTAGAAATCCAATAAAGCTTTCATTTTTGAAAAGAGAATCTATCATCTTTAAAAAGAGAATCTATCATCTTTGAAGAGTGTAGATATAGATATGCCTGACTCAGCAGGGATTAATTAGGAGAGTAGAGCATGTTCTGATTTGACTCTTGAAACACATTATAAGGAGGATTTATCCTAATTCCTTTCATGTCTCCACTTATAATTGGATCTCGAACAAGGCAACTTGGACCATATCATGTCGAGATGCATAACAACAATTTTTCGTTCAACCATAGTTGGCTCCACTAGTTTCTTGTTGCTAAAATTCTAGCTTCCCTTATGTGGAAAGAAATCTTCATCATATCTCGCTTTTAACGTTGGGGTTGAAGAAGTCAAACTTCATCTTGGATCAATAAATGTAAACCATATGATCAAAACATTGATTTAGTACCATAATAACTGGTTCGTAAAACATTTGACAACACATTCCTCATCTCATGTGGTTTCTGCACAAATTTCTAGTCAATGAAGCTCTTTGCATAGTGTTCAAAGCTTTTGTATGATGTCACAAGACCACTTGAGAATAAAACTCAGTGGGGTTACAAGTGAGATGTTGGTATGACCAAAAAGTTGGTCAAATTAACGATATATGCTAGTGTCGAGTTGAATAGGAGATACCAACTGATCTTGATATCATCTCGAGCAAGGGCAAGTGTGATATCGATCACGTTTTCTTCAGAAATGAGCATTTTAGAAAGTAGAAACACTTCATCTATAGGATCCATGTACAAAAAGAGGTTTATAAAATTCTTGCCGTTGAGGATGACACGCATAGGATAAACCAAATAGATAAAAACTCAGTTCACCCTGGTTGGCAATGATAACACCGGAAATAAGAATAAAATTCAAACAAGAATTGATGTGTAAAACAGCTTCGTAACCTCAATAGTATGGTTGAAATTAATTTCCAGGAATCTCAAAAAAATATTTCCAATCATCACTGACACACAAAAGACCATGTTCAAAGCCAATATCTTGAGGCACTGAACCCTAGATCGAATAGTCTGCATGGGGACCATCTTTATCTATGCAATCGTGATGTAGTTCAAAAAAGGAACACGCTATCATGTGACATATGGTTAAGAAGATTGGGTATTTGAAACCATACTTGCTGAGTAGATATTTGTTCAACAACAGGACCCTAATGCAACTGCCTGATGAACGAAGCAATCATGTATAATCAGCTCGACTGTAACTGCTTTACCATTTTTATTCTTCATACCTTTCTGTCTCATTGGAAATATTTGCTCAAGTCAATGATCTTTTTTCAAAATGATATAGGCCTTCAACATGCCCCAACATTAGCTAATACAAGAATTCAAAATGCGTAAACATTCTTCATTCTGATTGAAAGGGGCTTTCAGCATGCCCCAGCATTTGCTGATATAAATGTTCAAAATACATCAACATTCATGATTCTGATTAAGAGGGGTTTTCAGTATGCCCCAGTATTTGCTTCTTGTTAATCTGAGCCTTCAAAATGCCACACATGGATCTGTCTGAAGTAACCTTTAAAATGCCCCAACATTTGTTGATACAGGTGTAAAAATGCATTCACATTATTTCTTGTTGAGACGAGCCTCCAAGAATGCCCAAATATTCATATTACTATGAGCCTTGAAAATACCCCACCATTCTATTCCTGGTTGAAATAAGCTTTCAAGATGTCCCGCATGGATCTGTCTGAATTGGGCCTTCACGAAGCCCCTGACATTCTAAACTGTAAGGCTTACTTTCAATGTTTGTTTGACTTGAATATCATGATCCTCACGAGGTTCAATTTTGCTAATGCCCTATTGAGGGTACTCGTGGCTCTATCCGTGCCCCAAATCTGTTTATCTCGAATGCTCTCATTCTGGTGTTACAAAATAGCATTGTTGTCAAGTAATTTGAGGAATTCTCTTCATGTTGTCACAAACTTTAAGAAGTAATCAATCATTCTGACAGAAATGTCTGAGATATGTGCCTCTTCTGAATGAGGTGCCCATTTATTAGTCTGGAGGGATCTAGTCGAACAGAATTGTATAGATCGATTGGTAATTCATTCTAGGTTGACACAGTGAACCTTGTTTTCAGTGAAGGTTCTTGAAAAGTCTGCACCCATGCAACAAGTTGATTCTGATAACTACTAATCTGATTATGAAACGATCTTTCAAGATGATTTCACAGATATTGATAGTTCTTCTGATACCGAGGAAATCCTGAATTCTGATTCTAATGAGGAGAATAAACTGTTATACTTGACGAAAATGGGGTACTCAGAGGCTGAGGCTTCAATAGCCATAGAGAAATGTGATTCGGATTCATCAATTGTAGAGTTGATAGATTTTATATGTGTTGCTCAAATGGTTAGGGCTGCTGACACACTTCTTTTGGTAGAAGATAGGAAACCATTATGTAATGACCCTAATTACAAGAAAATGCAAAACTCGGGCTATGATTTTCGGAAAAGGACGAAGTATAGCCAGAATTTGTAGATTCGAAGTATTTTTGTGTTGTTGCACGGAAAATGGCTATATTCATAATATGCCAATTAAGAACATATTTCCTCTTATTCCGCTTCCTCCACACACCATACATGATGCTTTTCCATTGAAAAAGAAAAATTGGGATCTTCCTAGGATCCAAGAACAAAGTTGACCTGTTTACAAACATGTACAGGAAGTGTCAAATGGACAGAAAGGATCCGTAAGGCTCTTCAAGCTTATGACGATAAGCCACCTTAGAGTGTCCAGAAGTATGTTCTTGATGAGTGCTGAAAATGGAATCTGGTATGGGTTGCAAGAAATAAAGTTACTCCACTTGAACCTGATGAGGTAGAAATACTTCTAGGTTTCCCTAAAAACCATACATGAGGAGCTGCTAGAGACATGTTCTCCGGTGATATCAATGTCCTATCCTTTTTTTGGGATCAGTGATGCAGAGGTTGTCCTTTACCGGCTCAGTATACCTTTGAAAGCAAATGTACAAGAACTGAATGGTCATCAATTGGAGCAATTGATGAGTATATTTGTCAAATTCGACCTTGTTGTCGGTGGTATCCAGTGTAACAACCTTACCGAAAGACATAAACATCATCAGGATAAACTAGAAGATTTTTTTGGTGTATTTCCTTGCAATGACTGCTATAGTGATTATCTCTTCTGTTGCTTTAAGACATGTACTGCCATATCCCACTCTTCTCGAACCATGGAAAGGTTTAGTTGAAATGGGCTTTTAGTATCTCCCTTTAGAACAAGGTAATCATTCTTGATAAGTTGCTGATAATGTCACAGGAGAGCATCATAAGTTCAATTCTCCAAACTTTCTGGCTTTTCAGACCACTTGATTTCAAGAGTGCTTCATCATTTTGGTCTGACTTATTCTTTCTCTTCAATAGAGGTAAAATAGGCAACAACTTGCTTCAAGGACCTTCCTCATTTGAGACTGTCCTGTTTGAAAATGTTTTTTCTCCTTTCTTTATCAAAGAATGATAGAATTTTGTAAAGTATTGCCCTTTTCAGGTTCACAATAGAATTGAATCATAAGACATTAAATTAATAACTATCAAATAAATCAACAACTCTTTTAAATCATTCAAAAATCATAGTCCTATGACAAGTGTCAAAATTATTGACTGATTTAAGGTGTAGTTTGATTCTGGTAAAGTAAGGTCTCTCAGGTTAGTCCAACATTTATGTCTTTTTGGGCTTCCACTAACTTGAAGAAATGATTGTTATGCTCATCTTGTAGAGATACTTCTCGTTGTTATGCTCATTTCGTAGATATACTTTTTATTTCCAGACTCTCAGGAATATCTTTGGGATGTGTGGTGCTTCATTAAGAGCTTAAGATTGTCTCTTATGTCATCGTTGCACCATCTAATCGAGCCGCCTTTTTAGGTTTTCAACTCGAATCTTCCTTTGGTTTCAAGATGTTATTTAAAAATTTATATCTTGAACCCCCTTTTTATCATTTTTCATATCATGCATTAAAGATTTTAAAAACCAATTTTTGCAAATAAAAAATCAATCTTGAGAGGCGGAATGAATTCTGAAGATATTCTCTTCTAATTAGATGCCTTCAATCTTGCTTTGTTTGCCTTGGATATGCTTTGCTGGGGATTTTCCCTGATTCATTCATCTCCAGAATTTCTTGCGCTTCTTGTTGAATATGAATCTTCGAACTAATTGCACTTGATCAATCTTGTAACTTGAGGCTTCATGAGTCATTCATCTTGGTTCAATTTTTTCCTTTTATCCTTTTTTTCAAGTATAATATTTCTTGGCAGAATCTGAGTTTATTTGGTTTCTCAGAACTTTCCCATTCATTTCTGCCAAAATCAATGCTCCTCCGGAAAAGGCCTATTTTTTACAATATTTGACCCTTCCCAATTAGACATCCATTTCTCACGGAAAGCTTTATGTATAGGCAAGATCTTTTTAAAACTAGATCACCCTCTTGGAACTCTCTCGGATGTGATCTTTCATCATTCGTTTCTGATGCATCTGCTGAGCTTGGATCCCTTCAGCCTCCTCTAATTTTAGCTCCTTTAAGATACAAAGTGATGGTATCTCAAATTGGTAAGACTGAATAATAAGGTGTTGTCCCAGTGATGTTCGAACATTATTTCGATATGTATATAAGGCAAAAGGTATCTTCTCGTGCCAATCCTTGTAAGTTTAAGTGATCTTTGTAATGATCATTTTAATGTTCTTATTTTCTCCTTCAACTGCCTCATTCATCTTTGGGCGATATGTCAATGAGTTTGCATGCTTAAACTGTGCACAAAGTTAAGTCGTCTCATACACAGAAGCTTTTGTAAAAAGAATTATCTCCAGGGGATGAATATTCAAGATTAACTTTCATTTACATGAAAATAATGTAATTACTGCATGATATATTTTACTTAAATCAATCATTTTTTCTTCTTTGAGTATGCTCCAATCACTCGAAATTATCTTCGATAAACTAGTCCATAATGCCTCATCTCGTCTCTTCTTGCAGGAAGATTCACGGATAATTTGAAAGTTTGGTTCTTTTGAGGTCTTTTGGTTCATGATGGTTTTGTATTTGGAATGGCAAAAATGTGACTTATGAAGTTGTGTATGTGGTGGAAGGTAGTATCATAAACCAGTAAACGTCTGGAGTTGGTCTCTCAAAAAATAGGTAGAGACATTTCTTCAGAGTCTCAGATAATTGTAGTGTCAAGATTTGGTTTTGGTAAGGGTTAAGTAATTGGCGTTAGATGGGATATGAAATATATAACTTTACCACTTGCAACAGATCTATAACTCTTGAAAAATTAAAAGAATATTTAATCTACTTGATACTCAAGAATTTCAAGATTAAAACTTAATTCTTTGCTCATAACCATAAAAGCAACAAAAATTTATTTTTTTGTACAAAAGCACATAAAGGAACAAAAAAAAAGTTCAAACAAGATGTTGAAAATGAAAGGTACTACTGTGGTAGATAACAACTTCCACTTGTTTATTTATCATGCCTCTTTAATGTTGGGTATGTAATAGGATCAGGGTCATTGTCCTCATTTTCCCCCCATTTCATGATCATTTCTTGTGTCAAGACTCATTTGTCAATAAACGTCTCTATTTCTTTTAATAGTGGCCAACAATTCCCTGTTGAGTGCCCTTTTTCCCCCAAGTGAAAATTGCAGAATCTATTTTGATCATAGCAATGAGCAGAAGGGTTTGGTGGCACTCTCACGGATCTTGGTGTGATGTATTGACCTTTAATCAAATGAGTTTACAAGTCTGAAATGGAAGTTTGGAACACTTCCAAAGTTTTTCTTGATCGCGTGACTTTCTTTGGTCGATACGAACAATTACTTGCTCTTTTTCTTTTGCAATTGTGGGGACTTTGGATGCGACACTCATTTACATCATCAACTTTCGCTTTTTGATCTTTCGGGCTCTTGGGTGTGACTTTTGAGTTTTCTTCGCTGATTACATTCTCAATTAATTCTCCACTTGTCACAAGATTCTCGAATTCCTTCGTCGGATTTTCCTGCATTAACTCGAAGAAAGGAGCGGAAAGGGAATCACGAAACATACGTGATATCTCTTTTTCTAACATGGGAGGTTGAACTTGTGATGCTACTCCTCTCCATCTTAAGGCATATTCTTAAAATATTTCATTGGCTTTCTTCTTTACTTTTTGAAGATTCATACGTGTTGGAGTTAAGCCTTTAACATACCTATATTGTTCCAAAAATGCATCAGCTAAATCAACCCATCTCTTGATCTGATCTTGGGTCAACTGATTATACCATACTACTGCTGAGCCAATGAGGCTATTATGGAAGGAGTGAATTAACAGATCATCAGAACTTAAATATCCTTCCATTTTTCTGCAAAACATTCTGAGGTGGATTAGGGGACAACTAGCGCCGTTGTATTTCTCAAAATCTGGCATTTTAAATTCATGGGGAATAACCAAGTGTGGAACCAAGCTGAGCTCTCTTGCTTCTAATTCTTTGTGAGAGGCATTAACACTTTTAATATTTCTGATTGCTTCATCCATCTTCTTGAATCTTTCCTCATACTGTGAATAATTAACGAGGCTATTCCTTGGGTTCGAGAGGGATGCCCCAGGGTATGTTATCATTTTTGACTCTTCAATCTGACATCATGGTTGCTCTTTATCGGTTATCTCTCTTCTTTATCAGATGCCTTCCTCTGAATAATTTGATTTGATCCATTTGGTACTGAATCTGATGCTTCTTTCCTTATATCCTGAGGTAACCCTGTCAATTATTCTGACCACTGATCTTGTAGTCCCTCATAAGATTGCTCCATTATTTTCATGATGATGGTACAGTAAAATGAATGAATTATCTTGATTTTACAGTTACAAAACCTTTCATTAATTATTTACATGTTTTTATAATTAATGTATATAACAATACTTAAATAATAAATGTAATGTGAATGCAAAAATGTATAAATGTAAAAATAAGAATGCAAACTGTGCAATGTAAAAGCATACATAAAAGTATGAATACAAAATGAAATGCAAAGATGTGAAATGCAAATGCATGTATGAAAAGGTGTTACTCAAGAGTGACCATCTTATAACAGATTTCATTGAACACAAAAGTTTCCGTACATTAAACAAAACTTTTACATTTAGGGGATGGCTTTTACTCCTAATTTCTCTATTTCCCTTAAAAGCCATTTTAACTTCCACTCATGTTCAGTTGTGGAGTTATCAATCTGCCTTAACTCTCTCGTGAAACCAGCTAAGTCCACCAGCTTATGAGCCATATTGTTTGCTTGAGCAGCGGCTTCCTTCATGATATTGTCTTTTTCCTTCATCTTTTGCATTAACTCTCGAAGTTGTAAACAATATTGTCCATTTTTTTCTTGTGAGAGAATCTTTATGTTCAAGAAGTTCTCGTACAAGTTCTCCATAATCATCTAAACATTTCTTCAATGTCTTGTTCTTGTCTATATTGGCTTTTAATTCAGTATCAATCTCATGCTGATGGATCTGATATGATGCTTCCATATTGGTCATAGCACTATTCAACCTTTGATTGTCGACTTGATATTTTCTCGATTCAATGACAGTTGTATTGAGTCTTTCTTCTGCAACTTATAAATCATAAGAAAACTTCTTGGCTCGTCCTTCATTTATGTTGCAATTCTTTTTCAGTTTGGTGACCCCTGTTATCCACTCTTCTGGGGTGTTTCCTATGCCAACATTTTGAAAGGCTTGACTGACCTTTTGGAAATATTCCTGTATGGTTTCCATTTTGGTGCTCAATTTATCGTTTTCAATCTTCAAATGACGTATTTGAGCCTCAAACCTCAACAAATCTTCTTCTTTCTGGGCGCCCCTACTGATACTCTTACCTTTGAAGACTTTTGGTATTAATCTAGCAGGACATTCGGTTACCAAACTAGGTCTATCATTTACCATAAATTGTAAGGTTCCGTGATCCAAAAGACTTTGGACTCGACGTTTGAAGGCAAGACAATTCTTAATAGTATGTCATTGAGCTCCGGCATGATATTCACAATAAACGTTGATGTCATACCAATTCGGATACGGAGGCTGGAATGGTTTTATGTAGTACGGAGCCACTTCTCGTGCTTTAAGTAGTTTCTCATATAATTCTTTATATGATATAGGGATAGCATCAAAATGAGAACTGCCTTTTGTATTGGATTGAACCTGAGTTTTAGACGTCGGGAGCAGACTAAACTTCGACGATTTCAAATTGCATGATTTCTTCTCATCTCTGGGAGCTTTTACAGTTGTCACCATTTCCTGAATATCTCCAGACAACTTGTGAATACAAATAATGATTGTCTTCAACTTCTCAAATTGGTTAGGATCAGAAGTCCCTTGCATATATGAAATTGCAGGATTATCTTCATTAAGCTTTCTCTCTTTCTGTGCAGGAATCTCTTCTCCTTTGGCCAAAACAGATATTCTATCCATCATCTTGTACAT
Source organism: Hibiscus syriacus (assembly GCF_006381635.1). Lineage (NCBI taxonomy): Eukaryota > Viridiplantae > Streptophyta > Magnoliopsida > Malvales > Malvaceae > Hibiscus > Hibiscus syriacus. Next base: position 603,197 of record NW_024062021.1, on the reverse strand, counting down.
CTGCTCTCTTATTTCTTGTATCTCTTCTTGCTCCTTAATGGAGACATGATATTTAGGTACATAGTTCTCCTCTATCTTCGGAGTTCCCTCAGGATGTCATTCCATGGTTGCGTCATATTTTGTTCGATCACAAAACTTTTTTTCCATTTATGATTTCTTTCCAATTTGATTATCAGTCTTTCAAGTCAACACCTTTTGGTTATGCTATGATCATGCAATGCAAACGAAAGAAATCAATATAAACAAGTTAGAGCAAAACAAAATGTATGAAAAATAAAAATGGGAAGGGAAAAAATAAATTGGTTAGTACCAAGAAAGATTATATCTATCAAGGTATATAATGTATCCTAACCTCATGCTTTCTGGTTCCATGCTTTGTTTGGAAAAATTAACCTAACTGCATGATTACTAGTTCGCATGTATTTATTCAGAGAGAAAAATAATAAATTAAAAGCTAAAGCTTATTTCTCCTTTGTGTACACTTATGGATAGAGGTTCAGTACTGTCTTAGATTAGGAGAATTTCTAGGGTTCATTATATGCAGGGTTTTGGTTCTAAGAGTAAAGGTACTCAAACTGTCCTTGTTGTTGCCCCCTTGGACTGCCAACCCTCAATCCTAGTCCATCACAGACTTAAGCGGACCGAGTTCAATTTGAGGGGACACATTTCTTTATGCCTGACACGGAGAATAAATTCTCATGAAGACATAGAGCATATAAACCCCGAAAGCTACTTGCTAGGTCTGACACAGAGAATAAATTCTCACGAAGACGTCGCTTTCACTCCCACTTAAAAGGGACAAATCTCAGTTATAGAGATTATGTTTATGCAATGCAAGTATTGTGTGTGAGGAGAAATATTCAGACTTCTAACAAACATTTAAATAAAAATGAAATTTAACACCTTTAAATAAAAATAAAAACAATCATAAAGAAGAATATATAAAATATTACAAAAATAATAAGTATGTGTATAAAAAATTTGAAAGGAAAGAATTATAAATTAAATATATGAATTTTTAATTTCTAATTAATAGAGACAATTTATAATTAATTTCAAAGCTTGACTGTCCCCAGGGGAATCGCCAAGCTGTCGTAACCGTTTTTCGCCCGGGCACGAAATTTTTACTTGGCGGGAAAAATAAAAATGAAATAAAATGAATAAGTAAATGATTTTAATTTTAAAAAAAATATTTTGGGAGTTGCCATCGATCTTTTTGGATTAGGTAGGTCGAATACCTAAAAATTATCTTTTAAAAGAGTTTTTCAGAAAACATCAGTTAAAAGATAAACTGATCTGCGTTTTAAACAAAAATTCTTTCTTTTTAATAATAAAAAAGGGTTTGTCGTCGATTACGTTTGGGGAAGGATTAGCACCCCCACAACGCCCAAAATTGGTACTTATTAATTATAAATTGTCTTTATTATTAGAAATTTAAATATTTAAATGTATTTAATTTATGATCTTGTTATTTCGTATTTTAATCGGATAATTCTAAGGAAGAATATTAAAAATATATATATATAGAGTTTTGTAAATATAACATTTATTTATTTAAGAATATTAGAAAAGAATTTCTAGTTGCTTTAAGACAGCTCTTTTCTTCTATATTAATAAATAAATATTGAAAATGTAATAATTTTTCCTAAAAATAATTTAAATAAAACTAGATTATAATTTTCATAATATTCAATTATTTAAAATACCAAAATAGGACATCCAGTTATATTAAGACTGTCCTTTTTTTTATATTGAAAATAAATAAATATTAATAAAATATATTTATGTAATTAAAAATAATGATAAATAGAATAATAATTAAAATAATAAATTAGATATATAAATGATAATGAAATAATGATCAAAATTAAAATTAAAATTACAGAATATAAAATATTAAAATTAAATATACTAATTTAAAATATTGAAGAAATCTATGTCCTAACCTCATAATTTAACCTTAACTATTTATTTGGGGTTAAAATGTTTAATTAATAAAATTAAGGGGCCTAATTCGAAGTATTATAAACTACTAGGCATTAATAGTCTAATTTAACCTATTTAATTATACGGGATAAAAATAAAATTATTAAAATTAATATGGGCTAAATAGGTTATTTTACCTTAAATATAAATATAAGCTGGTAATGACTAAAATATAATAGAATAAAATTGGAAGAAAAAATTAAAATGTCCAGAAAAACAATTATGGTGACTAAATTGAAAAGGTTACAAACTAGGATGACTGCGCGTGTGGTTTGGTCGTTAGTGAAATTATACCCTAAAATCGGCCTTCAAAGGCCATTTCTCTCTTTTTCTTTCTTTCTAATTCTCTCTTGTGAGAGAATTCTCTCATCTCTCTCTATATTTCCCTCGTCTGAGGGAATTCTGGAAGTCACCGGCAGCCACACGCCGCCACGAGCTCCACAGCCGGCAACCACCACCGGTGGCCGAAAATTCCCAAATTATCCTAGATTACATATCTCGACCTCCTAAGGCCGAATACGACCTCTATTTTTTTAAAAAGCTCCTAATTGGAGCAAATCTACAGTTTATACCTCCGGTTTTCGAGTGCTTTAGAGGCGTATGGTGGCGAGTGGAGGCTTCGACGATGTTGGTAAGTCTCTTCCCCTTCTCTCGTTTATTTTTTGTTTCTTGGTTTGCTGGTTGTTGGTCTCTTCTTTTTCCTCTATCTTTGCTTGATGTCCTCGTCTTTCTCGCCGTGTTTGTTCTCGCCATGTTTGTTCTCTCTGTTCTTGCCCCATTTTTGTGGTCCTCTCCCTTCTTTTCTTTTGCAGGTGAGGTGGTGGCTTTATAGGCCACCACGATTCTTGTCTTGGACCGGTCAAAAAGGGCGACCCTAGGTGAGTCACCGGACTTTGGTGGTGACTCACCTTAGGGCTTTGACACGGGGCGGTGACGGGCTCTTCTGGAGGCTTCTACGGGACATGGCATGGCACTGTAGCATCGGCATCAACTGGTTGGACCATCTGTCTTGGGAGGCGTCGGCAGCAGCTGGAGGAGGCACCTGGCAGAAGCATCTGGAAGCAGCGGCGACTGAAGTGCTACGGTTTAGAAACCCTAGCTGAAACCCTAAATATTTAGGGTTTCCTTTTAGTTTGGGCCAGTAGTAAATGGGCCTTGTAAATAGGTTTAGGGTTTTGTAATATTTAATTTAATAATATTAATAATATATA